>NW_021703783.1:1781705-1902768 GCF_005190385.1 Monodon monoceros
GGCTAAGTATACAGTTAAGATTTTACAGATACAGAGGTCACTAAAAAGAGAAGTGACACTAAATTCCTTCACATGTAACAGAAAAGACCGACCCCCACCCATTAAAAAAAAATCTTAGATTGTGTTAAACACAAATTTAAAAAAATCATTTTCTCAAGGATGGTAGCACAAACTATAGGTATCTATTACAATGCGTTGCAACCCAACAATTTAGTGCTGCAAAGCAGGAAAGTTTAGTACTCTCGCTTCAAACAGGACACCCTTTCCTTAGTAAATACACAGAAATTAACTTCAAGTTATTTGATGCTTTTTATATATAAAAAAGTAAAAACATTTCCCCCTGTTTGAGGAATAGCTGAGCAGGCAATGGGGTAATCTTCAAGAATTTGAAGCACTTTTAAGCACACACAGAAAAAAGATGCCTTTTAGATAAGAAGGATCAAAATTCTTAAAGTAAGAAGTTTTGAGGGAATTTTATGCTTTCCTTTTACAAAATCATGGTCCATGTGTGGAAAAGGAATGAATGGAATTGACTCAAAATAAAGTTAACTATAAATTGTACACTCATGAACACGTACACTGAAGTATCTTTAAACAAACCCAGGGATGTGAGAGCCATTTGGGTTCTTACTGGAAACCATCCATACGGAGAGCAACTGACAGAAGGCCAGACTCTGCAATACCACCTGTTCTTCCTGTTCTGTGAGACTTCATTATAAAAGGATTTCTCTGTACATATGTGCTTTCACAAACCTTCATATGTGGTTATGCTGGTAAAATCAGCAAAAAACGACCAATGCGTTCTAGGTGTCTCCTCTAGTTTCCAAAGTTACTTCTTTTTTTGTGAAATTGAGCTAAACGGCTTTCAGTCTTTTATGTAAAGGAAAAAAACCCCTGACATTTATTAGAATCAGGCCTTTCTAAAACAAAACAAAACAAAAGATTAAATTTAAAAAAGTATCTTAGGGCTTCCCTGGTGGCGCAGTGGTTGAGAGTCCGCCTGCGGATGCAGGGGACGCGGGTTCGTGCCCCAGTCCGGGAAGATCCCACATGCCGCGGAGCGGCTGGGCCCGTGAGCCATGGCCTCTGAGCCTGCGCGTCTGGAGCCTGTGCTCCGCAACGGGAGAGGCCACAGCAGTGAGAGGCCCGTGTACGGCAAAAAAAAAAAAAAAAAAAAAAAAAAGTATCTTAAACGACCTCATATATTTACGGTTGTGGAAATACTTCACTGATCATTTCAATAAACTCAAGTATTTGAAAAACTCTGAAATAAACAAGAAGCACCAGGCATAGATAGGTTCTAATAAGGAATGAATACCCATTAAGGATCATTTAAAAGGCATCAGTGGCTGAATAAATTAGTGAAACTACACAGCAAAACTTGTCTGCTACTAGAGGTAGCATTTTCTAAAACACATCAATAAGTGACTGGGGCTGGTGGGTAGTGATGAAAATTGTGATTTCAAAAAAACTGGGTTATCTGAATACTGGCACTAAAGTTCAAACTCTACTGAGGTCACTTAGATATCTAAACCTAGAACATAACTATTGTCTTACTAAAGAGAAAAGGTAGTTTTGCCTAAGTCTTCCTTCAAAAATAAAGGTTAGCTTTAACTTGCTGCTTCTAGAAGATGGAGCAGACATACTTTTCCCCATACCTCTGATAAGTACAAAAGTAAGACTAAAAAGTAACTGTAAGCGATACATACAAATGTAAACCTACAGCCACACCAACATAACAAAGGTGGGGGGAAGACAGACTGGTTAAGGACACTGGGACCCAAAGAATGTCACAGGTGGTAAGTTCCCTGGATTTTCTTCTTGCCTCATATATCAGACCTGGAGCTGGAAACCAGTGACCTGGAAGCACCAACAGTCACAGACAACAAAAGCCTGAGCTCTCTAGCCCAGGAGGCCTAGAGGGGAAAGGGGCAGCCTAGCAAGATAAAAACATTTCAGACTATAATCACTCTGCTCAAAAGGTCACAGGAAAAACTGCCGCCCATGGCAGCAAAGCTAAATGGTGAGCTGGGGCCTGTACCCCACAGCCTCTCCTCCCCCCCGGGCAGATGTCAGAGGAAGCCAAGGAAGGGGCAGTAACCAAGCCCCCCCAGTGGCAGCAGGGACAGGCGGGCGGAGCGGTGAGTCCCACCCTGGGAAGTGTCAGAGGAGGCCCAGTGCTGCACAGCAGAAAGGAGGCCACCCTGCGGTGCTTACGGAGGGAGTCCTACACATCCCGGCAGGAATAAGTCCGGGGAGGCCTAGCAGGGGTACAATTCATACCGCTGCCCGGAGTGACGGGGAGCCCCACTCCCTGGGTGTCAACAGAGGCAGAGGGGAGCCTGGATTTGCCTCCACTGGGCAGTAATGAGGCCTCACCACCCTCTCCTCTCTGGAGTGTGCCAACGAAAACCAGCTGGCAGAGACGGTTTAAATAAGATCCAGAGTCACAGGGCGTGACCCAGACCCGAAATGTCCAGGCACCGATAAAAAATCACTCCTCACACTGAGAGCCAGGAAGATCGCCAACTGAATGAAAAAAGACAACTATGGTTAAAGGCACAGGGGAAGCGAAAACCTTCTTCCTGACAACAGACTTAGGTATCTGGGCAGCAGCTGGTTAGCTACCACAGCGGGACTGTGAGGGGCCAGAAGCAGCCAGCAGCTGCTCCGAAGGCCTGCCCACAGAGTACCGCCCTCCCCAGCAAGCCTCGGTTCACCTCCGCCCAACCCTGGGACAGGTCGGGGAGGCAGGCGGTGCGGGGCTGCTGTGTCTGCAGTAGAACTAACTCTTAGCAGCCGCTCCTGGGAAACTTCTAGGTCAGGAGAGCCTATCCAGTCCAGGTCTCTGTAGCCATCTGACCACAGTTAGTCTGCAACTGGGTTCATCTCACCTCCCAAAACTACAGCTTTATTTTGGTGGTAAGGACACCCCAGCCCCAAGAACCAACAGCACCCCTGCACTTCCCAGGCATGTGCAGGTAGGTCCTCTTGACTAGCCTCCCTGTTTTCAGGTTAAGAAAAATTCCTTCTTTCTCACACATGTAGCTCCTTCCATTTAGATAAATAATAATAGCAAATATTAATTTTATCAACTCATAAGTTATCAATATATTTTTACTTTTATTGATTTGAAAATTATTAATTTTGAAACTTATTGATTTATTAATCAATATTAATGGACAGCTGATGTTTATAATATAATTGATTTTTAAAAATTCTTAATTTATGTTACTGAGGATTATACTGTCCTAGAAATACAGAAATTTACTGGCTAAGGATCAGTTCTAATTATATCAAGATGTGAAGTACAGTTTATTACCCAACTATATGAAAGACTAGTTCATGAAATAACTGTGGCACTTAAAGTGAATAGGTTAACTCAACCAAGAGTTAAAAAAAGAAAAGGTACTAGATATTTTTGCTAAGGGATCAAATGCAGAAAGATTGAAAACTTTAGGTTCTTTAAGGAAAATACAGAAAATAACCTGAAATCGATAGCATTTAGACTGAATTGTTTTCGGTAAGGAATTTTTTTACCCTAAATTTATTTTACCTCTTCAAAATACGGCTGTAGAATTTTTAACTCCCATCCTCCTTGTTTCCAGGAACATATCTCTAATTTAAAATGTCAAAACAGCAAAAAGCCTGTGGGGTACATAATATCACAATTACCTGTGATACACTGTGCCATAAATGCTTAAAGCATTCTCAACACATGCAAATCATGGAAAAAAGATCTTAAAAGCCCTGAAACCTTATAAAAAACTTCCAGCAGTTCTTATCCAATAAAGCCGATTCTGAACTCTTAACAATGGGGTGGTGTACAGAGGGCATCTGTTTGCTGAGTTATATTATGTAAGGATTAAAAGAATGGCATGTGTTAATATTCTCACACAAGTGTCAGAAAACAGTAAAAAGTAAACATAACGCCTATATTCTCTCTTGAGTAAGCAAATACATTTTTTATGGCTTTAACTGGTACTTCTATTTTGATGACTCCAGAAATCAGTATTTCTAGCTCTCATGAAGTTTTTATACTGCTTTCTTCTAAAAATGTTATTGTTTTAGGTCTCATGCTCTGGTCCTTGATTCAACTGGATTTAATTTTTGTATATGGTGTTAGGTAAGGGTCCAAACTCATTCTTTAGCATGTGGATATCCAGTTTTCCCAGCACCATTTGTTGAACTGACTGTCCTTTTCCCATTGAATGGTACTGGCACCCTTGTCAAAAATCATCTGAGGGCTTCCCTGGTGGCGCAGTGGTTGAAAGTCCACCTGACGATGCAGGGGACACGGGTTCGTGCCCCGGTCCGGGAAGATCCCACATGCCGCGGAGCGGCTGGGCCCGTGAGCCATGGCCACTGAGCCTGTGCGTCCGGAGCCTGTGCTCCGCAACGGGAGAGGCCACAGCAGTGAGAGGCCCACGCACAGCAAAAAAAAAAAAAAAAAAAAAAAATCATCTGACCATGTATGTAAGGGCTTATTTCTGGGCTCTCTATTCCACCGGTCTATACATCTGTCTTTATGCTAATAGCACATTGTTTTGATGCTTTTACATTTATAGTAAGTTTTGAAATCAGGAACTGTGAGTTCTCCAGTTTTGTTTTTTTTCAAGCTTGTTCTGGCTTATTCAGGGTCCCTTGAGATTGATTCCATATAGATATTAGCATGGGTTTTCTATTTCTGAAAAAAAGCATCTCTGGAATTTATATGTGACTGCATGAATCTGCAGATTGCTTTGGGTAGTAGTGATATTTTAAGTCTTCCAAAACCATGAACCAGGAATATTTTTCCATTAATTTATGCCTTCTTTAAATTCTTTCAGCAATGTTTTGTATTTTTCATTGTACAAGTCTATCACCTCCTTGGTTAAGTTAATTCCTCAGTGTTTTAATCTTTTTAATGCTATTGTGTGTGAAATTGCTTTTGTAATTTCTTTCTCAGTTTGTTCGTTGTTCGTGTATAAAAACGCAAACAAATTTTTATATGTTGACTTAAAAAATTTTTTTTGAAGATTACTATTATTCTATTTTATTTATTTATTTATTGGCTGCATTGGCTCTTAGCTGTGTTATGTGGGATCTTTCATTGCGGCACGCGGGCTCTTCGTTGCGGTGGGCAGGTTTCTCTCTAATTGTGGCGTGTGGGCTCATCAGTTGCAGCACGCAGGCTCTCTAGTTGTGGCACGTAGGCTCCAGGGCGTGTGGGTTAGTAGTTGCAGCATGAGGGCTCCAAAGTGTGTGGGCTCTGTTGTTGTGGCATGCAGGCTTCAGAGTACGTGGGTTCTGTAGTTGTGGCACACAGCCTCTCTAGTTGTGGCATGAGAGCTCAGTAGCTGCAGTGTGAGGGCTTACTTGCCCCATTGCATGTGGGATCTTAGTCCCCCAACCAGGGATCGAACCAGTGTCCCCTGCACTGCAAGACAGATTCTTAACCACTGGACCACCAGGGAAGTTTTGTATGTTGACTCTTTGCATCCTACTTTGCTGAATTCATTTACTAGTTCTAACAGCTTTTTTTTTCTGTGAGAAATCCTTAGGGTTTTCTACATATAAGCTCATACCACCTGCAAACAGAGATAATTCTGCTTCTTCCTTTCCAAACTGGAGTTCTTTTATTTATTTATTTATTTTTGCCTAACTGCTCTGGATAGAACTTCCAGTACTATGTTGAAAAGAAATGGTGAGGGACTTCCCTGGTGGTCCAGTGGTTGAGACTTTGCCTTCCAATGCAGGGGGTGCGGTTTCGATCCCTGGCTGGGGAGCTAAGATCCCACATGCCTTGCTGCGAAAAAACCAAAGCCTGAAGAAGCAACATTGTAACAAATTCAATGAAGACTTTAAAAATGGTCCACATAAAAAAAAAAAAAAATCTTAAAAAAAAAAAAAAAAAGGCAAAGAAGTGGTGAAAGCAGGTACTCTTGCCCTGTTCCTGATCTCAGAGGAAAAGGTTTCATTTCAGTCTTTCACTATTGAGAATGATGTTTGCTGTGGAATTTTCATATATGGATTTTATTATGTGGAGGTAATTGAGTGTTTTTATCATAAAAGGGTGTTGAATTTTGTCAAATCAATTGAGATGATCATGTGATTTTTTTCCTCTTTATTCTGCAGATGTGGTTTATTACATTGATTAATTTTTGTATGTTGAACCAGCCTTGCATTCCGGGAACAAATCCCTCTTAGTCATGATATATGATGTTTTAATATGCTGTTGAATTCTGTATGCTAGTATTTTGCTGAGGATTTCTGCAACAATGTTCATAAAGGATACTGGTTTGTAGTTTTGGTTTTTTGTAGTCTCTTTGCCTGGCTTTGTTTTCAGTGTAATGCTGGCCCCACAGAATGAATTAGGAAGTATTCCTTTGCCTTCAATTTTTGGGAAACGTCGGAGGAGGATAGGTATTAGTTCTTCTTTAAATGTTCTTCTTTAAAGAATTCAGGAATGAAGTCATCAGGTCTAGGGCTTTTCTTTGTTGGGAGATTTTTGATTACTGACTCAATCTTCTTACTAGGTCTAACTCAGATTTTCTATTTCTTCATGATTTAGTCTTGGTAGTTTTTTCGCTTCTAGGAATTTGTTTCATCTAGGTTATCCCATTTTTTGGCTTACAATTGTTCACAGTACACTCTTATAATCCTTTTTATTTGTGGAGAATCAGTAGTAATGTCCCCATTTTCATTTCTGATTTTAGTAACTGAGATTTCTTTTTCTTCCTTAGTCCATATAGCTAAAAGTTTATCAATTTTGTTGACTTTTTCAAAGCAAAAGCTTCATTGGTTTTTCTGATTTTTCTCTCCTGTTCTTCTGTTCTCTATTTTATTGATTCTCTGCTTAAATCTTTATTATTTCCTTTCTTCTGCTGGCTTTGGGTTAGTTTGCTTTCCTTCTTCTACTTCCATAAACTATAAAGTTATATTGTTGGCTTGAGATCTTTCTTGTTTTTTAATGTAAGCATTTGCAGCTACAAATTTCCCACAGCACTGTTTTCACTACGTCCCAGAAGTTTTGGTAAGTTGTATTTTCATTCACCTCCAAGTATTTTCTAATTTCCCTAGTGATTTCTTCTTTGATCTATTGGTTGTTTAAAGGTGTACTGTTCAATTTCCACAACTTTGTAAATTTTTCAATTTCACTTTCGTTACTAATTTCTAACTTCATCCTGCTGTGGTCAGAGAAGATACTTTGTATGATATCTATCTTTTAAAATCTATTGTGGTCTAACATATGGTCCATCCTGGAAAACACCCCACGTGCTTGTGAGAAGACTGTGTACAGGCATACCTTGGAGATACTGAGCGTCAGTTCCAGATCCATGTGATAAAGCAAATATTGCAATAAGTGAGTCACGTGAATTTTTTTCTTTCCCAGTGCATAAAAAGTTATGTTTACACTATACTGTAGCCTATTAAATGTGTAATAAAAAATTACAGACTTTAATTAAAAAACATTGCTAAAAACTGCTATCATCTGAGCCTTCAGTGAGTCGTAGTAGTAAAATCAAAGATCACTGATCACAGAACACTGTAACAAATATGGTAATAATGGAAAAGTCTGAAATAGTGTGAGAATTACCAAAATGTGACATAGAGACACAAAGTGAGCAAATGGTGTCTGAAAAGTGTCACCTACAGACTTGCTTGATGCAAGGTCGTCACAAACCTTCAATTTGTAAAAAAAAAAAAAAAAAAAAAACAAACCAAAAAACCCCGACAACAACAACAAAACATAGTATCTGTGAAGCACAATAAAATGAGGTATGCCTGTCTGCTGTTACTGCTGGGTATTGTTTTGTATATGTCTGTAATGTTTAGTTGGTTTACTGTGTTGTTGAAATCTGTTATTTCCTTACTTATGTTCTGATTGTTCTATCCATTACTGTGAATGGGGTACTGAAGTCTCCAACTGTTACTGTAGAACTGTCTACTTGTTCCTTCAATTATGTCAGGTTTTGCTTCATATATTTTGATGGTCTGTCCATTGATGTGTAAATGTTTATATCTGTTTCACTGTCCTGCTGTATTGAACTTTTCATTAATATACAACATCCTTCTTTGTCTTTTGTAAACTTTTTCAATTTAAAGTCTGTTTTCTTATATTAGTAGAGCCACTTATGCTCTCTTATGGTCACTATTTGCATGGAGTATCTTTTTCCATCCTTTCATTTTTAAACTTTTTTATGTCTTTGGACATCAAGTGGGCCTCCTGATGACAGCATGTAGTTGGTTTATCTGTTTTTATCCAATCTGTCAATCTCTGTCTTTTGATTGGAGAGTTTAACCAATTTACATTTAAAGTAATTACTCATAAGGAGGGGCTTACTTCTGACATTGTGCTATTTATTTTCTACATGCCCTATAGTTTTTTTGTCCCTCACTTCCTGCATTACTGCCTTCTCTTGTATTTAGTTGACTTTTTTTTTGTAGCAAAATGTTTAAATTCCTTTCTTACTTCCTTTTGTGTATATTCTATATCTATTTTCTTTGTGGCTACCGTGGAGATTATATCTAACATCCTTAAGTTATAACTGTCTAATCTGAATTTACACCAGCTTAACTTCAATAACATATAAAAACTCTGCTCCTTTACAGCTCTGTCCCCACCCTTTCTAGCTGTTGATGTCACAAAACTACATGTGTATACAATGTGTAACCCAAAACATAAAAGTAATTCTTCTTAATGCACCAGTCTCCTAAATTATGCAGAAAACAAGATGTGGAGTTACATACCAAAGTTACAGTAATATGAGCTTTTACACATAATTTTTTTCCCTTAAATCTATTAGTCTCTTAAATGATGCATAAAACAAAAACTACAGTTACAAACCATTGTTACAATAATACTAGTTTTTATAATTGCACATATATTTACCTTTATTGAGATCTTTATTTCTCCATGCAGCTTCATGCTACTGTCTAGTGTCGTCCTTTCATTTCACCCTGCAGGACTCCTGTGAGCATTTCTTGCAGGGCAGATCTAGTGGTCATGATCTCCTGCAGCTTTTGTTTAACTCAGACTGTCTTAATTTCTCCCCCATTTTTCAAGCAGAGTTTTACTGGATATAGGATTCTTGTTTTTTTCTTTTAGCTCTTTGAATATATCAGCCTCCCCAAAAAAGTCTTCTGGCCCCCAAAGATTCCGATAAGAAATCTGCTGAAAATCCGATTGAGGATCCCTTGTATGTGATGACTCTCTCTTCATCTTTTGAAAGTTTGATTATAATGTGTCTCACTTTGAATTCATCTTACTTAGAGTTTGTTGAGATTCATGAATGTTTATATTTATGTCTTTCAGCAAATTTGGGAAGTTTTCACCATTATTTCTTCAGATATTCTCCCTGCCCCTTTCCCTCTCTCTTCTTCTGGGATTCCCATGATGTGTATGTTGGTCCACTTAATGCTGTCCCATAGGTCCCTAGGCTCTGTTCACTTTTCTTAAATCATTTTTCTTTCTGTTCCTCAGCCTTGATAATTTCCCTTATCCTATCCTCATGTGCACCGATTCTTTCTCTTGCCTGCTCAAATCTGCCTCTGAATTCCTCTAAGTGAGGGATTTCATTTCAGTTAATGCACTTTTCAGCTCCAGAATTTCTTTTTAGTTTCTTTTTAGGTTTTCTGTCTCTTTATTGATATTTCCATTTATCCACACATCATTTTCTTGACATCCTCATTCCAAAAGGGAGAAGCTGGAAGGAGTAAAGGGGTTGTCAGTTCCAAGCAAGCTTGGAATCCAGCAGAACACATTCCATTAGGCTTCAAGGCCTGTGAACAAGGCCTCTGTGGCTCAAGGCTGTGCCCTCTGGCCACATGGTGGCTTCACTGGCCTCTGCCTCTGGGCCCCCAGCAGCTCCGCTGACACAAAATCTTAACTTTAAAGTCTTGATTTTACGGTAAAACTAATCAATACTATCAGAATTCAGGCAAACAGTCACGTGCAGGACTGAGCCAGGTACAGAGCCTGAAAGGGAGCACGAGGGCCTGGTTCTGGGGTGCTGGTAATGATCTGCTTCTTGGATATGTATGCTGGTTACATGAGAGTGTTTCCTTGTGAACATTCACTGACATGTACACTTAGATGTGTACTTTTCTATGTGTATATTTCAATAAAAAAGATTTTTTTAAAAAAGGTTGTAGAACAAGAAGATTTCAGCAATAGAGGAAATTATCTCTGGACAGAGAGAGTTATTTCCTTTAATTTAGCTCATGTTTTGCCATTTTCTACAGTTAAAACATTATGGTAATGAAAAGAAGATGTTAAGTTATGGCTGCTCCTACCAGCTGACATAAAAGTGAGAGACCTATTTTAGTCTCAGAGTATTAAAAGATATAATTTAGCTATTTTAATATTATATAGTAAGAGAAATAGTTATTTCAGTGCATGGCCATAAGAACAGTTGTAAGCCAGTGGCTAGAAATATCATTACCATTCAGGAAGATAATCCAGGATTAGGAAATACTGTTATAAACAGTGAATGTCTAAATACAGTTAAAGATGGCAATCAACTGAATTAGAACCAGCCTTCAAAACTGCTTTCCTGTAGCATATAGCTCTGCCTGGTTATTTTTTCTAAACAATAAGGTAGATAGGGAGGCAACCGTGAGGAAAACCGTTGCAGAGATAACTTGATCTTACGAGTCTTCCATTTAGTAGAGACTGGGACAGAGCTGACTAGAAGGATAGCACACAGTGCCTCCTTTCTCTGGATCCGGGCCAGTGACTGAGAGCCGATGAAGAAGTCAACCAGGCTCTTACACGTGTTTAATGTGAGTCTTAATATACAGCTAGGTATTGGTTTCAGGCCTGCAAGGTGGATACATTTGCGAAGAGCACATATATATTTAAACATAGTTCGATCTCTTTGGATATTTCTGGTGAACTGGCTCATTAAAGTGCCAGGGAGGCCTGAAAGGTGCACGCTCAAAACTATTTTCAGAGACCACCTAATTTTAGAGTTGACTACTATTAGGCTGCAATTTCACACAAGGCCAGGAGAAACACGATACCCAATTCGGAATGCCATATTGAGGAACACCACCGGCAATACCACAAACTTTATTTTAAGCACACTCTCTACCTTGAAAAACAGCTACCGCAAACCCTGTTTTAGCACTAAAGCTCATCAATTTATTTAGTTAATTAAATTCTTACACTGTATAAAATCTTTGAAATACAGGGGGAAAAGCTCTTGAACCTCAGGTATAACAGATGTTCATTCTTTGGCAGTCACTATTTTCTAGGAGCTTTTAACAGCTTTTCAATCTCTATTTGCTCTTCTTAAGAATGCAAATTTACTGATTCTTAAATTCTGCTGTTCAAAAGATATCTTAAAAAATGATGTGTAATATTGGGGGACCAGATTTCCATATATCTGCCCATGTACATATATGACAGTAACAGTATCTTCACACCAGAATCATTTGTGATGGTAATTTAGGATTACGACCACACAGGTTTTCAAACTTGGCTGCTTAAAAATCGGTCTATCTGATTTCAGATGCTCTCTGAGTTCTCAATCAGAATTCTCTAACTCTCATTAATTCAGTCAGCAATTTCTAAGATAATTGTTGAAAATGAGAAGGTATCTGTTGACGTAAGATGGGGAGTAGATTTTGGCCTGTCAAGATTCTGACTTTTTAAACTGAGCACAGTCCATTATGGTAATTTATTTTCACTGTAATTTAGAAAAGAGCTTATTAAAGTACTGTTTATCACGACAGAACTACTGGGTCATTAATAATACAGCTAAAGGCTACTGAAATCTCTAACCAAAAGTCCACAATGATGGCAACACATTTCAGTGCAGTGATCAGCAGCGTTGGCAATGGAGTGACATGATTTGTTCTGAATCCCAGCTCCATCGCTTACTAGCTCTGTGACTTTGGGCAGATTACTCACTGTCTCTCTCTTAGCATCTCCTCTGTACAATAAGGATAACTGTATTTCACAGGGTTGTTGTGAAGAGTATATGAGTTAATTCATGTGAAGCACTCAAAACAAGAGTTAGCTCAATAAATTTTAGATATTCTTATCTTGAATAATGTTTTCAAGAAAGCCAGATAGTACGGGTGATTTAATTTGGTCATGTACATTGTCCACGGGAAGGGCATTCTGTAACAGGTAATGTTATACTTTTATATCACTCCTCTCGTCCTTGAATACAAGTATCATTTAATTCCATATTCACTTTTAATAAGTATCCACATTGGTTCAAAAGGGACCAAAAGAGGTGGTAGGAATAGATTCTGTGGAGTACACTGGTCTGAACTGATTCCTGCCAAGAGAAGTTTAGTGGGGGAAAGGGGAACCACCCTAAACCAGCCTTCCTTTTACTCATGTTTAATGAGATCCTCAGACCAAGGTCAAGGAGCACAGGAAACAGTTATAAATCATGCCACCTGACGGGAGAAGGAATAGGAGGGGCACGTGCACTGGGGCAGGAAATCTAGGTTGATTTCTTTGCATTGAGACAATTCAAGAGGGATCAGGAGACTCAGAAGGTTTATAAATTCCCTGTGGCATCATAAAAGGCAGCGGTCTGACAATAGGAAGGGCAAGCTAGATTTGACGCTAGAAAGGAAGGGAAGAGTCTTATCAAAGTTTTGTGAAGAATTTTTCTACATCTGGAATTGATGACAAAAAAGATGGAAGAGATGGAAGAAAGGAGGCTGGGAGGATTCCAGATTTCCCCACATCTCCCAGCCTCTGGACTTCACTTAACTCCAAGCAAGCAGAACTCATCAAAATATGATCTATTTCTTTGTAGGATACAAAAAAGGTTTCAAGGGGATAGTGAGTAACCAGGATTTTTTTTTTAACTTTAAAATGCAATACTTACTACTTTCATAAAGTAAGGAAATTCCTATAGACAGATTTAAACAATCCTTACATATGTGTTTTCTTATGCTTTACAATTCCTCCTTTTAAAAGCGTTCCCAATGTCAGCAACTAGCAGGTAATATAGCTATAAGTAAATATACTGACTTGTCAAAAATTGGAAAATACATAACTTTAGACCTCAAAATTAATTTTATCTATCCATGTAATATGATAGATGAGGAAGATAAGACCAGAGAGGTAAGTTAGGAAGCTTGTGGCTTGATTCATTAAAAAAACCGAAAGAACAAATTAATTAGTGGCCAACACTTACATATCAAGAGATTTGTAAGTGAAGGGGGTCAGAAAGTATAAACTTCCAGTTATAAGATTAAGTCCTGGGAGTGCGATGTAAAGCATGGTGACGAGAGTGAACGACACTGTGTTGCACATTTGCAGGTTACTGAGAGTCAAGATCTTAACAGTTTTCATCACAAGAAAAGAAAAAATGTAACTGTGTGGTGATGGATGTAAACTAAACTTACTGTGGTGATCGTTTCACAATATACACACATATCACATCATTATGTTGCACACCTAAAACTAACATAATGCTGTATGTCAACTACACCTCAATTAAAAAAGAGAGGTTTATATATATGGATTCTCTGTGCGGGGGGGGGCGGTATGGATGACTGGATAACACAGGGCTCTCGTCTTGCAGGGTCACAACGAGCTGGAATTAAAAGCGGCGGCCTCTCTGGACAAAGCACGTGGCCCCCAGTTCATCATGGTCTCTCCTCTCGTCTTACATGCGTCCCTCCCCTCTTGAGTTATGGCATCTGCCTGGCCCACACAGCCCTCAGGCTCGGGGCTATCAGGCATCTGAATAGTACTCTGTGGGTTGTGAAGTGCTGTGTATTAGTTGTTGGGGTATTACTGCTCCAGATGATACACTTAGTTTATCAACAGAGTTGGAGCTGGAGCTGAGGTCTGGAGCTGGAGCAACAGTTACCGGTGGGGATTCCTACATTTGAAGAGGACACTGTGGCTCAGAGTAAATAAGCAACAACTCGTAGGACAGCAAGTGAACAGTGCTGCTGCTCCTTTCCTCCTCCCTCTCGCATCTTAGCTTCTGCCCAAAGGAGGACAAATGTGTGAATGAAGAAAAACAAAGAATGGCTTTGCTAATGTAAGGAAAAAAACCAATTCCGTGGCTAGGAAATTCCAAACTACAAAGATGAGTCTTGAAGTGAAGATTAAAGCAGAGATTAAGCTGAGGAAGTAGAAGGCAATTCCAGAGACGAGGGCAGTGAACGGAAAATGCTTTGCATCCAGTTCCTTTCAAATAAATCTGGATACCAGCGGCAGGAAACATGTAGCTGATCCTAATGTTTGTAGTGGTTTAGAGGAAGAAGTATGTATACTGAATACTTAATATGTAAGAATCTAGAACTGAAGGGAGATAGGATAATTAAAACGAGATGAGCACGTTTATCTGACCAAGTCAATACGGGCTGCTGAATCATGAAATAAGGATTGAACTGTAATCGTCTACTCTGTCAACTTCTGGATATCGGATATTCTAACCAGCAGAAGGTTTTCACTCTATGATCACCACGTACCAGTCACCTTCAGGGGATAACGTCACACAGATGGCTGAGAGGCTGGCTCGTGGACACGGCAAGTACAGGACAGAGCAGGCAGGCCAGCACGACACACAGGGAAGGGGTCCTCTGGCAGTGCCAGACGCCCGTGTGTCCTCTGAGAGGACGCCTGCTGCGTCCCAGCACCTGGCATCGCGGGTGCGTGCTGAGTGGATGCGCGGAGGCTGGCCTCATCACCAAGAACGCCGGCGCTTGGCGAGGTGGCCCGACGCCTCTGGCTCTGCCCCCCACGAGCAGCCTCTGCAGCACTCCCGCTACCTCAACACTTGCTGTTTATTTTTTCCTTTGTTCACTGACAACTCAGGAGCTCTCTGTAGCTTCACCCCATTGCTGTTCTCTTTTCATAGAATGTAAAATCGTTTTGTTGTTCTCTCTCCAATGTTAGATGTCACTTTTAAACTAGTTTTAATACTATGATGAATGGGTTTTCCCAGCTGTTCCAGGGCTGGTGGCCCAGGCCCAACGCCGGGGACAAAGGAGAGCTCAGCAGGTCACGTTCTAGAGAGCCCACAAAGGGGGTGGGGGGGGCAGAAAAGGCACCACCGTCCACCAGGCCAGCCCCTCACAGCGCATGCCTTTTCTGGGTTGCGACTGGTGTGCGGTGATGCTAAGTCTGGCAGAAGGAGTCTTGACGTCACGGGGAGCAGACAGTCATGCACAAGGGGGGCCCCTGTGCTCAGTGAGAGAGGCTCAAAGAGAATTCAGCCCTAAATCCTAGAGTCTTCAATCTTGAAGACGGGGTTTGAGTAGAAGAAAAGGAAACAGTCTTCTCCTTCCTTTGTTTGGTACCTACTCAGGCATCGGACTTGTTGGTTTGCCTTGTGCTTATCTGAGGAGGAGAAAGGACACCTAGAGACAGAGGGCAGGATGGACAGAGGAGTACGTGGCAGCCGACATGCTCTCTTCAGCCCAGCAAGGAGCAGCCAGGTCTGAGTCTTCCGGGCACTGCTCACCCCTCGGGGGTCAACGCTGGCCAGAGAAGCAGCATCAAAGGGCTGCAATGGCATCAGAGGACCCCAACGCCAAAGGAAGAGGGAGAAAGGCATGAAGAGGACAGAACCTGTCCCTTCCTGCTGCAGGCCCCTCTTGGGGGCGGAGGCAGGAAGAGAAGATGAAGCGAGTTCTGCTCTGATGCCTCCTCTGCCTTCTGAGGTCAGAGAGTGAAGTTGTCTTTTCTAGAGCTGAACATACACATGGAATCACACAGCACGTACTCCTCTACATCTGAACAGTGTCTCACCACAGGAGGACACCACTGTTTGCTTGTTCACTCACTTCTCATAGCAGCCAGCCTTCCAGGCCGCCTGCACTGGTTCCCCCACGTTGTAGGTGGCTGGTGCACGTGCAACAGGACAAGGGGAAGCGATGGTGTGCCCCTTCCGAGACAGGTTATAAGGACATCGTGGCTTCCATCTTGGCTGCTGTCTCCCCCTCCCCTGGATCATGTGCTTAGGGGAAGCCAGCCCCATGTCCTAAGTAACCCCATGGAGAAGCCTAAAAGGTACAGAGCCCCGGGCCATGTGAGTGACCCTGGAAGTGAGCCCTGTTGCCCCAGCCAAGCGTCAGGTAACTGCACGCCTGGCCAAGAGCCTGACTGCAAACTCATGGGGACCCTGAGCGAGAACGACCAGCTTTGGGCTGGTGTCCTGGGCCTGCTCAGCGGCTGTCAGAACCCTTAGTTCTACCTGGTGAAGCGACAAGTCAAGGGAGAAGTATCATGCAGGTACCCTGTGTGTCACAGGCAGCTCCCTGGAGACTAACCAACTGGTAACAGGAGAGCGGGCAGAACTTAGTAAAAGACAATTACTGAAAGCAAGATTCACTTAATTCAGATATTTTTTCATACTGGACCTACTGAAAATACTTGGGGCAACAGTGAAGTCCCCCCTTTTCCATCAAGGACTTAGGGATTAGAGAAATTAAGCGGTCTTATGAGGCTAAAGAAGTAAAATACAGAAAACACAACAGAAAACGAAGCAAGTCTGTGAAAATGCTTGTCTGAAGAGGACAGGATCCCCCCACTGCCGCCAGGACCACCCGGGGGTCACGCAAGGAAGGAGAGCGGGGACCGCTGGGAAAAGACTGCAGGGACAGGAGGGCATGTTTGGTCTGGGACAGTGAAACAGAAGGCCAGAGACCCTGTGAGCAGGCTCGGCCAGGTGAGCAGGTGACAGCATGTCTGTCTGACAATCAGCTCACTTCCCCAGTGACAGACACGTTTCCACAGAACATGCACCAGAAGACCTCAGCTCATGACACAGCTCTGCACGGACACACTACTTGTCTCAAGATCTTGGTCCTGTCTGAAGACACTGACTGATTCTCACTAACTGCTCCCTAATGGAACAGGAGATGGCACCCACCTCCTAGCTGGGAGAATGAAGTGCAGGCCCAGGGCAGCCCACCCAAGTTTTCTGCACCCACTACACAAGCACAGATGCATCGTTTATGACCCCTCAGCTGAGCTAGCCTTATCCATTCATAATTCTCCTACTGAACATAACGGAAACTGATAATTTGTTCAGAAAATATGAAATAAGGACCAATTAGAATTAGTTACAGCTCTTAAAATGAGACAGATTGAGCAATGTGAGCTGGGGTGACAAACTGCTGATAAATTTTTTTGCTCAGTTATCTTCTGTAATATGAAAGAAGTCTATCTCTCTCTCTCTTTCTTTTTTTTTTTTTGTCAAGCTAGGTGACCTGAAAATGTTTATGTGGCAGAATTCCCACAAATGATGGATAAAGTGGTTGAACTTGCAATAAAGGGAGGCCCCCAGAGCACCTTTGTTTTGCTTTCCCTTGTGTCGCTGGCACCCAGGAGAGGGTGAAAGTTCATAGTGAATTCCATCTCTTAAAGGGATGAACGTCCAGGGGTACCAGAGCTTAAGTGGGTAAAAGTTTTCTTTCACTTGCAAATGAGCACTGGGTTGTTTTTTGCTGGTCATCTATCTATCTTGCAGTAGGGAACATCTTCTGGTGTTTTCTCATCAAAGTCAGCCACATAAAGTCTATTTACAAGCAGCTTTATTAGTCTTTAAAATAGAGAAAATATCTTTATTGTGTAAATAGTGATTCTTGTTTATTTGAACACTAAATGTGATGCTAGGACTTCCCTGGTGGCGCAATGGTTAAGAATCCGCCTGCCAATGCAGGGGACATGGGTTCCATCCCTGGTGCGGGAGGATCCCACATGCTGTGGAGCAACTAAGTTCATGCGCCACAACTATTGAGCCCTCATGCCTAGAGCTGGTGCTCTGCAACAAGAGGAGCCACCGCACCGCAACGAAGAGTAGCCCCCCCCCTCGCCGCAACTAGAGAAAGCCTGCGCACAGCAACAAAGACCCAACACAGCCAAAAATAAATAAATGAAAAATGATGCTATCAATTGATGACTGATCCTCTAAAGTAGAAAAAGAGAAATTCCTTCACCTGAAAACTCTTTCCTACTCCGATTACTTCAGGCAGAAGGGAAAATGTGGGCAGCCCAAATGCACAGAAAAGTGGCGGAGGGTGAAGGGGACGACCTGGAAGGCAGGAGGTGGACACTCACGTAGAACAGGAACGCCAGGAACAGCATTAAAGATGAAGAGGACTCAGACTCTGAAATTCAGCTTTCTCCTTATCGTCAAAGGGGAAAAAGATCTGCCCCAGTTTTAAAATTGTGGTAAAGTATACACAACATAAGATTTATCATTTTAACCATTTTTAAGTGTGCAGTTCTGTCCATTAAGTATATTTACATTGTCGTGCAACCATCATCAATGAGGAAATTTCTAGCTTTTATTTTCACAGATGAAAGGCCTCACGTGAGTATTAAGCATTAAACTTGGGGAAGGTTTTGGGTGGAAAAGAAAAGGGCAAAACTTTGCTCTTACCATCAGAGCTTACCCAGCCTTGAATGACAGGAAATCACTTAAATGAAAATACCCTTAGTGCCTTCTGTAGCGGGAATCTGACTGGACGTAAGGGATAAGACTTTTCACCCGCTGGTGGTATGTGCACACCACCAGCAGCTCCACACCACTGCTGCCTGCCCTTACATGCGGCCTCTGCTCCTGGAGGCACCACTGAGGACCCCAACAGCCCTTGCAGATACCCCACAGCACTTGCCAAGGACCACGCAGTTGTCAGTGCTGTGGACGACCCCTGCGGCCTGACCCCAAGAGACATGCAAAAAACCCCCCAAAAAACCTTTTTTCATTTCAAATGGGCAGAATTTCACTAATTTCATCCAGCCATTGCAAAAGTTAAAAAAGTTCTCCTAAGACGTGTGACACCTTCTAAACCAGTCCTCTGACCAAGAATGCTCTGTGCTTCCTAGACAAAGCAGAGATTTGAAGGCTGAAGTCTCTGCTGGTGAAGACAATTAGATAAAGATCAGACATCTGGCCCGAGGTGGGAGACCTGAGTGCATGAGCCGGCACAGACGCGGGCAGCCTCCCCGCAGCCCCACTAGTCATACCTGCTGCTTGAGCTGCTGCACGAGCCGGTCCTTCTCCCGCTTCAGGGCAGCCACTTCTTCCTGGGTCTTTTTCTTCGAGGATGAAAGCTCCAAAAGAGCTATATTGGCATCTTTTTCACTGATGGCGGCCAGAAGGGCTTCCTGCCTGCAAACGAAAGAAAACATCCTGATTTCCATCTAGTCCTCACAGCAATCCTCAAGTTACTATTACCATTACCTCCATTTTATGGGTGATGAAACTAAGGCTTAGAGAGTGTATGCAGCTGCCCAAGTTCACACGTGAAGCAAATGGTCCGGGCAGGGATCCCATTCAGGGCTTCCTGACTCTAAATGTCTTTATCAGGTCGTTATACTGACATCTTAATGAAGAGTTCCTAGATCTAGCTGTAGTTAAACTTGGAAAGTAAACGAAGTTAATGACTTCTTTTTTAAGTAAGAATTATCCTGTCATCTATACATTTTACCCATTTGACTCATTCTTTTGATAAGTATTCTGTGGTTTCCAGGCAAACGAGGCACCACTAAAACTGAAAACATTTTTATGTACAGAATGTATAACAAACTGTAAACGTTAGTAAATAGGATTCAGGAAATCAGCCAGCTGTTCCCGGGGCACTCTGAACATCTATGAATCTTTTTATCTCATCAATGCAAATACGTTTCCAGTCAAGGCTTTACTTGGCAGTGATCTGCACATTTTGAAACAACAATTTAAACTTCACTGATTCCTTGTGGTTTACCTAACAACTATTTTTGGGTTCATATCCAGAAGGAAAAGAAGGTGGGATTTTAGGGGAGGGGCGTTGAACTGAGAAATTGACAAAATAATCAGAATGAAGTTGGTGAACAATTAGTCTCATAGTCCAAATGCATTCCTCTATAGCTCATCTTTTATGTAATAAGTCATCTGGAAGAAGACAGATTTGATTTACAGGAACTATAAAAGTGGCCTGAGCTTTTGACCCGAGGCAATGCTGGATCTGAGAACGCACTGCCCGAGTTTAACCTTGCTTCTGTCTCTTGTTAAGACAATTACGCTTCAACAGCAGTCATATGGAAGAGTTTTAGTTTAGCCACAAGCTGGAAGACTATCTTTTGCACGTTCTGACAAGGATATTCCATACTCAGATGGGTAGGGCTGGGGAACCCTGAACAAGCAGTGCTAACAAATGGAAGACGTAGATCAGTTTACATCATGGAAATGAGGATTTGTTTAGCTAGTCTTTGCTGTTGGAAGGGAAGATTCATTGACCTCAGTATAACTTTCCACGGTCCTCACTCTACATGAGTCTAGGAAATGGCAGATGGCTTATCCCATGAAGTCAACACCAAAGGGATAACGACAGTCTAAATATATCCACTGACCACTTGAAAAAAATATGTTAAGTGGTGAAATGAGCTTAAAGGTGAAGGAGTTCAAGATGGCCTCACTCTGCGGTTTCCTGTTAATTGCTGTCATCTGTTCCCTTTTGGGGAGCCCAGAGACTGACAAGCTGGAACGAGAAATGTGCCTTCTCAATAAGGGGGCTGCATTTCTGTGCATCAATAGTCAGAATGACACATTTAGCGGCAGGCAAATAACAGACGACGAATGAAAGATAAATTACTCTGTCCAGTTAGACCAAGTCATGAGAACTTCTGCCGAATGCAAGATAAAAGGCGATAGGATCTGAGTTCCATTCTGTACTTAAGGAAAGAAGCGTCATAATACGAAATGGTAAAAATTATCCTATACTGTTGAAACATCTTGACTGAATTCCAAATTCTTTTATAAATGATATGCTTGGCCAGCTAGTGTGGTACAGTTAATCTCTGGGGTAAAATGTCACATTCCCCAAATGCAATATGATATAACAGGTGCCAATTCATATTCTAAATTTTAAAATAAAGGATGTGGCACTGGAGTCTGAGCCATTGGAATGGTGCCTTTTTTCATAAGATATATATTTTGAAGTCTTTTTTTCTTTTTCTGTACGATTCAAATAGAAATTTTATTATGTCATTGATGTCATTTACTTTTCATTGAGCACTGATAATATACTATGAACTGCACAGAATCAAATTTTCTCTCCCATACCCAAGGCTCTCACCCTCTAAAAATTCCCTAGCGGATTAACATAACACTGTCCTTTCCATTTTAAAACTAAACTCTCGATATTGACTTCTACATGTGTATGTGCTTATAAACGGCAATTCACAGTCGAGAGAATGAAATGTTTTGATTACATATTGCACATATGATCATGTAAACTCTGGGTAATGTTAGTATCTTTTGTGGGTTTATTAGCTTTCAGGTTTTTCTCTTGTTTTTGGAAGGGGACAGAGATTGTACTGTTTTCCCTATAATTTTGGTAAATTTGAAACGGACACCATGGGAAGAACAACTTCTTGAAAACCATTTGGAGGACAGGAACAAAAACAAAGCTGATAAGTAGTAACAGCCATCTAATTTTTGGGGAATAAGAAAAACTCTTGTTCCCTCAATACATGTGATAGTAAAGACCATATTTGTAGTTGAGCTTATGTGGTTAAGTTTTACAAAGAACATTCAAGTGTCTAAGCTAAAAAATTTTAAGAATACCCTGCTTTTCAGAGGGAATGGAATTTAGAGTGAAGAAAAGCAAATAGCAAAAAGGATTTTATTTTAGTAGCCACCTATTCTTAATATAACTGCTTCTTTGAAAAAGAGGTGTTTTCTGATAACAAAGTAATGTTCATTCATTGGTGAAAAATGGCAAGATACAGAAAACTGTGAAGAAGGAAATAAAAATGCCTGAAATAATTCCATTCTAATCAGAGTCAATTACTTGAGAGCTGAAAGTCAGCTATTCTAACACTAATACGGCTATTTCAAAGAAAATGAACCTTCCTGGGGATTAATAATCAACTTCAAAAGCTTTACTAATCCAAGGCTCTCCACAGAAAAGGAACACTTGCTGGTGGAACACTTCCTGACTTCATTTCCCATAAGCCCATAGGGAGTAACACAAGCACATGAAACACAAAAGGCAACATACATAGGCCACAAGCCCAGACAAAAGAAGAACTAAAACGCTCTTCCTGCCAAATCACTCTCCTTGTTCTCTTAGTGGCTTTTCCTCAGTTAAAAATAAAAAAAATTGAAAATGTGGACACAGAACCTTTCAAAGTGATTAGTAATTCCCTACTGCATGACTAACAGGCCCCCTGACTTGCATAATGAGTAGGTAGTAACACAAATCCAACTTTAAGTCATGAGTCTAGTCACACCATCCCTGGTGCTGTAAACTACCAGAACAGTTGAACCTGCCCTTTGACCTGCAAATTCTAATAGAATCAAGATGTCTCTAAAAGTTCTGCTGTGGCATTTGAGCTTCAAGAAATGGTAAGACCACCTTCTCTGTCCCCCTCCCCCTTCCAGCAAATTTCAGAAACAAGAGGCAAATACCCAAGGCAAATGGAGCTCAAAATCCTGCTGGTAACTCCTGAATCCTTAAGGACAACACACGAGCCCTCTCTTACTAGTAAATGACAGTGGTTAGCAATTTAAGAGTGAGTCCTAGGTAAGCGTGTGTTTAACAGAAATGCAAGACAGAAAAGGAGTATGAATGAAGGGATATTATAACAGTTTATTTTTCCCTCTTCCTCCAACTGGGTATTCCAAACGGAACGATTAAATAATCGTGTTTCATAAGTTTCATAATCCAGAAAACACGAGGAAAGAGAGCAGATGAAAGCAACAGTGAGATCAGTAGCTTTGGACGTATTACTGTCAAAGACATGTAGGCACAGTTTACTCCAATTTTAAGATGAATCTGAAATCCAGATTCTCTTACTGATGCCTCCTTTACTTGTAATTTAACCGGTTAACTATCCGGGGTGAAATCTCTTTCACCCCTTCATTTCCCTTGGCGAGGAGGTCCTCCAGCCTCCCTCACGGAGGCCTCAGAGGGTGTTGCCGATACGCCACCTTACGAAAGCTCAGTGGGCAAGCATGGCTGAAATACCGGAACTTCCAAATCTGGTCCCTGAACATCTCCTTATGTCCTCTCTAGGGAGCCTTTACTTAGATACTCAGCATTACCTTTAATATAAAATGTCTACACTAAGTCAGGTCTTCCACCCGTCATAACGAATCTCCCATTCAACGTTAACTGAATCACCACACTTCCAGGCCCACAGCCTGAGAACACTGAAAAAGTTTGATTTCCTCTTTGTTCCCCAGAACCAGTATGCAAGTTTTGTGGATCCTTCCTTTCTAATAGTTTTTAATGAACCCACCGCTTTGCACCCGCATGTCCACTATCATGGTCCCCAGCATCCTTCTATCGCAGGCCTGCACGGTTCTTAAAACGCCTTCTCTGACCTCACTGCTGTTCTCGCTGCCCTGCTTCCAGCATCACTTTCATCAGGTTTCTTAATGTATCAGACACTTGGGCCCAATATCTGGCCAGCTACGATTTTCTATCTACTCCTTCCTCACTGTCTTCCAAGGACTGTGTGTCACTGAGACATGGCTTGTTTTCACTTAGTTTTATGCCACACGCTCCACCTGAAAGGCCCGAGCTTTCTCCTCCCCGGCTGCTAACTTCTCTCTGTTCAGCATATTCCCTCCCAGCACTTTCATAGTTTAGATTAATAGGCACCTGCTCTGTGAAGGTCCTTCAATTCTTTCTTCTACATGGGTCTGCTTCCCCAACTATACTATGCTCATGGCTTATGTCTTTAAAGTTTTCTTTTAATGTTGAGTTTCTTGGTCTTTCAATTTGTTGCTTTGCTAATTTTTAAACTTTTTTTCTTCTTAATTGTGGTAAAATACACATAAAATTTACCATCTTAACCGCTTTTAAACCAAGACCAGGGACAGGAGGCTGTCACCTGAAGGGGGGGGTGGGCTGGGCGTGCCCCCAGGACGGGGAAAGCGAGTGGTGCCAGGCCCCTGCCACCCGCTGCCTTGCTGCAAAGTGCTCCCTGGGCTCCCAGTGGCCAGGGTACAGCCCAGGTCCCATCTGCTTAAGCACCATCCATTCTCCCTGAGCCAAGAGCTTGGCCACAGGGGCCACGCTGGCCAGTGGCACAAGGTTCCAAATGCTGTTTCCCAAGCTGGCTGATCAGAGGCTGCAGCTAGGATTCCCTGCCAGGGGTCTGTGGGTCCCCAGGGACCTGAAACAGATTTCCAGGGTTTAAACACCTGTAAAAAAATGTTTGTTTTCATTTTGATTACTCTAAAAAAGGACCCCCTTACCAGTCACAATGACAGAACTATTTTGTGACAACTAGAAATGAAAAGGTTTTCACAGATTAAAAAAAAAATACACATAACATTTACCATCTTAACCGTGTTTAAGGGTACAGTGCAGCAGTGTTAAGGACATTCATACTGCAGGGCAACCGTCTCCATAACTCTTTGTCTTGCACAACTTAAACTATGTATTAAACAATCTCCATCCTCCTTCCCGAAGTCCCTGGCAAACCACCCTCTCCTTGTCTCTATGAATCAGGCTACTCTGGAGCCTCACGTAAAGGCAGCCACACAGTATCTGTCCTTCTGTGACCGGCTTACGTCGCTGAACATAAAGTCCTCAAGGTTCATCCCTGTGGCAGCATGTGTCGGAATCTCCCTGTTTCAAAGCTGAATAGTATGCCACTGTGCGCAGCCGTCACGCTTTGTCCATTCATCAGTTGATGGACATTGGGCTTGCTTCCACCTTTTGGCTATCGTGAATGCTCCTATCTTTAATTTTTAAAATGTATTATTTTCCTTCTAGAGCTGTGGTTCACGACTGTGAATACCAAAAGCTTGCACATATTGTTAATTTTCTACATTGCATGTGCCTGAACCATTTACACTTTTTTCTCTTCTTTTCTTTTGGCTTCAGTTACTCTATACTCTGATATTATCTGCCAGTCTTTTTTTTTTTTTTTTTTTTTTTTTTGCCTAAAGTCTTTGCTCAGAAACAGCTGGAATACAAGCTCCACGAAGGCAGGGTGTCTGTGTATTGTGTTATGTGTCCCAAGTGCCAAGAACGGCTCCTGGCACCAGCAGGCACTTCATACATGCACCCTGAACCAACAGCTCCTCCAGTTCTGACTCCATTCCCATCCGTCGTAGTGGTTCCCAACTGCTCCAACGTTTTCACTTATTCTGAAGCTGGGCTTCACAGTATTTTATTTATTTATTTATTTTTAAAAGGGCTTCAAATGCTTGGCTTTTTTATTTATTTATTTATTTTTGGCTGTGTTGGGTCTTCATTTCTGTGCGAGGGCTTTCTCTAGTTGTGGCAAGCGGGGGTCACTCTTCATTGTGCTGCGCGGGCCTCTCACTATCGCGGCCTCTCCTGTTGCGGAGCACAGGCTCCAGATGCGCAGGCTCAGCAGTGGCTCATGGGCCCAGTTGCTCCTCGGCATGTGGGATCTTCCCAGACCAGGGCTCGAACCCGCGTCCCCTGCATTAGCAGGCAGATTCTCAACCACTGCGCCACCAGGGAAGTCCCACTGTATTTTTAAGGCTTTTTTTTTTTTTCAGTCCAGCAGCATGGAAAGCAACTGAGCAGAGGGTTAGAGTAGGGGATATCAAAATTTGAAAACATGAAAAAAACCAAGACTAGAAAGAGACCACTAGCTCCGGCCAATTCACATTTCATTAAAAGAAGACTTTTGCTTTTCTCTAACTAGACAGAGGACAACTGGAGAAGTAGGTTCAATTCTGGAGGCCATTATTCAAGAGGCAATTAAAAGTAGAGGGATCCAAAGGAAGGTGACAGGATGGGGTTATACAAGGGCATATTAATCCAAAAAGATTTACCCACAGAGCATGACTGATACTAGAAGAGCAGAAACAGGAAAGGCAGAAATAGGATTTTAATCTGTGTCTCTCTAGAAAGCACATATGACACTAAAGGGAGGACAGTCACAAAGATACAGATTTCAGTTTATAAAGTGATCATCTAACGTATTATCTCCTGTTAATAAGTAGAACTGGGAGGCCTAAAAAATGACAGGGCTTCTCCTGACTAGGTGTGTAAAGAGGTTATCAGAGGTACTGTACAAATGATTTTGCTTTGAGTGGCAAGTCTGTCCTTTTTAACTGTTAAGATTTCAGCAGAGCGAATGAGATGAAACGAAAATGCTAACTAAGTGCCAATAAATTGTATGGGCCATACGTGCTGAAGTAAGTCATACCGCAGACAAAGAAAATCACCTGGGGCCGAGGACACGGAAGGTCAGTGGGCCTTATTTTGACAGAGATAATAAGAAAGACAGAGAAAGTGATGTGTATAAAAGCACAGGTCGTGTGAGGACACACGGCATGACTGGATTGGAGGGTTTCTATAGGGAAAGGACAGAGTGGGGGGGATGCTGAAAAGGTAGCTTTGAATCGGAGCACGGATGGTCTGGAATGGCAGGAAGGAGTAAACACAGACTGTGACACCCTTGAGGGTTCTAACCTGAAACCGGCAGACAGAGGGTACTCAAAATGCTGAATAAGGAATGATTTGATTTTGAATATAATATAGAAGCATCAAAAGTTCCAGAAAAGTAAAGCAAGGTCTTACAAAGACTGACTTAGAGGCAAAGAGGAGAGACGAAGTGATTCTGGAAGCAGATGGGTCAGGAGGCTCCTGCTAGAGATGTATTATGAGCAGAATTCTTACATTACAAAAAAAGCTTTTAAAGAAGTAAGAATAGAATGCTGCTGTCTGACTCTGGATTCCAGAGTCACAGGAGGGCTGTGATAAATCGCTATACTATTCAAAGAATACGAAACACACAATCAATGTTGGACATATGTTTTGATGCTGGAAAGAAACTTTCAAACGTCACCAAACATAGACTATCTGAGGGCATTTGATCCAGCAGCACGAGCTGGGGTCCTCCCTCATGTGACCTTCTCACGGCAAGGGGCCAGCCCTGTTCCACCTCCCGAAACAGGGGAAACAGACACACTGGCAAGAGAATGGGTAGAGAAGTTACCCCGCTATGGACGAACTTCTGTATTTCAGAAGTCCTTGAAAAGAATCAAAATTAACATAAAGGCAGAAACTGCTGGTAGTTACAGCTCAGGAAAGGAGGCTGATTGAACAAAATTTTGTGCAGAAAAGCTGTATTCAGTTTTTCTCCTCACTTTTTCTGAAAAATGAGCATTTTGATATATCCAACCCACCACAAGTTATGACAAGTTTGGAAAACAGAGTTTTACTGTGATATTGATACTTCTGCTATAAAGCTTCTGCCTGCTTCTCAGACAGGCAAAAACTTGATGACTGTATTCCATGTGTCAGGAAAAAAAAAAAAAAAAGAGCCTATATCTTTTCCATTTGTTTAAATATAAAAATTATAACCTAGTCCACAGAGAGATATAAAGCAGATCAGTGGCTGCCCGGGACCGGGGACGGGGCTGCAGAATAACTAGAAAGGCCCACGAGAGCTTTTGGAAGTGGATTATAGCTCGACTATGGTGGCAATTACAAGTGTATACAGTTGTCCAAGCTCACCATACTGTGCACATGGGCACCATAAATACGGCATAAACTACATTCCATGATTAAATCGGCTTGCCCCAAAGTAAATGTCCTCGATTCCAGCTCCCTTGGGACTACTGAAAGTTTAATATTACCAGTACATAAAGATGATTCTTCTTATCCTATGTTTCCTTAAAATACAGCAAACATCCAGTTGCTTCCCTCATAAAATATACCTCTACTTACACTTCAAATGAAAGATAAGTTCTTCAAAGAATTCATTTTAGGAAGTTATATAAAAACATTTATTCAATAATGCTGCCAAATTTATCTTTAAAACTGACTTCAGGGCTTCCCTGGTGGCGCAGTGGTTGAGAGTCCGCCTGCCGATGCAGGGGACACGGGTTCGTGCCCCGGTCTGGGAAGATCCCACGTGCCGCGGAGTGGCTAGGCCCGTGAGCCATGGTCGCTGAGCCTGCGAGTCCGGAGCCTGTGCTCCGCGATGGGAGAGGCCACAACAGTGAGAGGCCTACGTACCGCAAAAAAAAAAAAAAAAAAAAACTGACTTCAAAATCTATTACATTATTTATGTATTTGGAATTATGACAAACATCCTTTTTATTAAACTGAATTTAAGTTCTGACATCAAGTCTGGACACTGAAGTTAGACAACCAGTCAAGATGATATGTTTTAGGACCACAGTGAGGATAAGAATATATTTGTTTTCAGGGGCACCTCGTTAACCAGCTCTGGAGGCAACTGCCAAGAAAAGGATTACAGACATATTTTTAGCAATGGCAGCACCAAGGGAGTAAGTGGAAAGCTGTCTAGGTGACTATTTTGAGACCAGTCGGATCCTCAGTTCCTACATTCGTTATTTAAAAAAAAATCTTTACCACTTCATAGACAAACCTTATCTTCATGATAGATCAGGACAACACAATCTCCTCTAAACAATATTGTATCTAGAGATCCCCTTATGCTGAGTATGACTTCCAGACTCTTGTTTTTGATACTCTAAGTTCCTTTACTTTTGAATTATACTTAATCAAAGTAGCTTGTTCCTTTTGTAGCTCAGTGTGCCCTCCCCTCCCCACTCCTGCTTCTGGGGTGCCATGCGTCAGTGAGCCACCGTGGATTACGTGAATGGGGGTAAAACCACAGGAATGGTGGAGAAACAAGAAAGGATGACTTTGAACTCATGATAACTTTATAGAGCAGAATTAATATACCAGTTTGGACTTTGACAAGAAAGAGACATACATTTGTACACAGTTTGCTCTGTTATTTTCGTCGGAGCAGGTTAAACATATGTCCTAACTAGTTTTAATTAAATGTTTTAAATCCACTTAGCATTTTGTATACAAGAGGGAAAATCTATGAAAAGTCTACAAATAGTAAAATGACAATATAACTGGAATCTAAAAATTAGAAGAGAAATTGAGATAGGAATTAACCGCAGAATACATTCTTTAAAAAAAAAAAAAGCTAGAAGAGAAAGGCATACCTTGTTAAGACAGTGTCTGCTCATTTAATATGTCATTTTACTCACTGATTAGAATAAGATCCACTAAAAATTTAGAGGCTCCAAAGTCAGTTGGAAAATACTGGCACACAGTACCTTTCTTTAAAACAAATCTAGAACTATAAAATTAGTCAACTATCAAATTGTATGTAAAATGTATATCTACATTCTCCATGTTAGAGGATTCAATTGATGATATATCTTTTGTGATACCCAAAGATGTGGAGACCAACAGTCCCTTCAATATGTTAAGCAGGAATTACAATTTATGGTGAAACATTACACCAGGAAGGAAAACAGTATCATTCAGATGAGCGTCTCGGGCTTTGTTCTCTATACAATCACAGCTCACTAGTGATTTGTCTCTATCTCTGGTTCAGTGTAGAAGTCATTACTGAATTCTACCTAATGTCCATCTGTTTCCAGAGAGAACTCATAAAAAGGAAGAACGTGTTTTATTTGATCTAAAATGATTTATTGTTCATACCACAATTACTGATGCTCGTCTTAAAAGGAAAAAAGCCTCCCTTGACTTACTTTCCCCTAAAGCTGCTATGCCTTCTGGTCAAAAATTTTGGCACTCCAATACAGTATTGGATTCCTGATTTCAAGATGGCAGAACAAAGACCTAGCTGCTCCCATTTCCTCTGGAAAATCAACCCCAAACACCAGAACAGCAAAAACCAGAAACAAGCCCTATCTTTGAAGATACAAGATTTATGTGATGCTGAAGTGTAATATATAAAGAGAAAATGGACATGGAAATTCTTAGCACAAGAAAGTCAACCCAAAGTGCCTACAGAGGGAAGGACTTATGAGAGGGAAGTAGATTTACCTGCAGAACCAAGAAGAGCTCAAGAATGCTAAGTCCACCACCATGGAAAGGTGTGTAACTCAAAGAAGTATAGCAGGCTTGCTTTACAAGCAGTGATTCTCAAACATAACAGAAATTATTACAAATGGAAGGCTGTTCTCTACTCCTGACCTACCGAATCTGAATTTCAGGGGACAGCCAAGCCACCTATACATTTTTCTTTTTTTTTTTGCGGTACGCGGGCCTCTCACTGTTGTGGCCTCTCCCGTTGCAGAGTACAGGCTCCGGACGTGCAGGCTCAGCGGCCATGGCTCACGGGACCAGCCGCTCCGCGGCATGTGGGATCCTCCCGGACCGGGGCACGAACCCGTGTCCCCTGCATCGGCAGGCGGACTCTCAACCACTGTGCCATCAGGGAATCCCCACCTATGCTTTTAAGAAGCTTTGCAGGTACTTTTGGAACCCACTACTTTACAGAAACAATTGATCGATTGATTGATATTTTAATAAATTTATTTATTTATTTATTTTTGGCTGCGTTGGGTCTTGTTGCCGCACGTGGGCTTTCTCTAGTTGCGGCAAGCGGGGGCTACTCTTTGCTGCAGTGTGCGGGCTTCTCACTGAGGTGGCTTCTCCTGTTGCTGAGCATGCGCTCTAGGCGCACAGGCTCTAGAGTGCAGGCTCAGTAGTTGTGGCGCATGGCCTCAGTAGTTGTGGCACGCAGGCTCAGTAGTTGTGGCGCACGTGCTTAGTTGCTCCGCGGCATGTGGGATCTTCCCAGACCAGGGCTCAAACCCGTGTCCCCCTGCGTTGGCAGGCGGATTCTTAACCACTGCGCCACCAGGGAAATCCGAAACAACTGATTTAAGAGACCAACAGTAAGGTGTTAGGTTTCCCTGATTCCCCACATCCTTGCCAAGACTGGGTTTTTAATATTCGTATTTACTTTTCCAAATTCACTAAGTGCATACAAAATCTTCCAGTTCCACTGTAAGATGATCAGCTTTTCAAACTCTTAAATCTGATGATACTGCAGATACTCCTGAGACTGACCATCACTGAACTTAGAGATATCACGCAGAGATGACTCATGTGCTGTGGTTCTACCCAACAGATTGTCTGAAAGGCGAGCATTTCATGATGTATTTATAGGCAAATTTCCTCCTATCTTCATGGCAAGGGCCATCACAAGATAGACAGGTGAATGTAGGATCTTCTGCTTTCTAAATTCTGCCTTTAAAAATAGCTGGCAAGCCAAGGGAGTTTTTGTTGGGGATTTACTCAAATCCTACCAAAATCCCTAGTGAATTATGTCTTAAACCCAATGATTTGTGTTGGAAATCCGGGGGGTAAAAACCGCTTAGCATGAGCCTCAAGAGATGAAGTTAAGTAGTGGGTTCACAGTAACATCTGGGGATGATGTGTACAGAAAGATTTATACGGCCTTTTCTTTCATTTTGTCTTTACTGTTTCATAATAGTATGTCCTTTATGCCTCATGTTTGATAGTATAATATGAACAGAACACTTCAGAATATGAACTTCCCTTATAAAGATACAGTCCCTTCAAAATAGTGGTCTGCTGGTTATTGTTATATTCACACTTCGGGCTGTATCATTTACTGTGTCTTCTCTTCTTAGTAAGTTTCTGTTTCCAAAGGAAAATAAAGTCTTCTTACAATGTTTCTCAGAACTCAAACACCAGAATCCCTCCATTTATTTAGATGTCTGTTTTAAGAATCACTGAATGCTTTAAGCAATTAATCTCTGCACTTTGTCACTGTCCCACTGTTTACTTAACCTTTTTCAGTTGTAGATAGATAACATGTCCATACCAGCTGTCCACATGGTGCTACCATGGGGGCTGTCTGCCTTGCCTTTAGCTTGCACTGCATTCCGAGTCTGTTTGCTATGACATCTGCTAGAAGAATGCCAGTGTATCATGGCACTCATTCTCCACCTTCTAGCACAATCAAGAGCTCAGTGTGCCTTGATTTCACAAAATAGCCAACATTATACAGAACATCCAGTGTCTGGATTTGTGGTACACTGCCTGAAATAAAAAGTAGGAACAGTTCCAATGAGCAAATATCCCAGATATTCTGCAAGCTGTCTATGAAGCCCTATGAGAGCTGTAGGGATATATATGCATGACTGCTGGGGCGCTGGGAGGGGCCTGAAGATGCTGGGCTGCTGAGATGCTGAAGGTCACCAAGGTACTTGCTGGACAAAACAGCTGAAAGCAAACTCTGCAGTGTATTAGTGATTCAACAATTCCATCATTCACCTCCTATCAGTTTGTTGGCAAAAATGATAAGAACAACTCCTCTCCTACACAGGTCTCCAGTGAAACATCTGGTGGGGAAATTCTACAGGAATACACAAGTGACTATGCTTGCATTCGGTAGATGAACTGTTACTACTGTCGGCTGGGATCCCGTGTTCTCTGCAACCTCCCTTAGGTTCCAGCTGCTTGTCAAGCGATAGACATAAATTAGAAAGCAGGGCCTCTACACCTGTTTTTCCATTTTACATATAAGGGGCCCATGGTGATGGTAGGCATACAAGGAGGGGAGATGCAGAATCTTCTGATAAAAGTGGTTTTTTTTTTAATTTTGAAGTTTTTCTGCATTAGCAATTGTATTGTTTTTAATAGGGAAAATATGTTCAAAAATAGTAAAGCAATAACCATCGCTTTACTTCTCAAAGATATAGGAAAAGGACAACTGAAAATATTATTTCAAAATAAGTTTTAGAATTTACGGTATGATTAATGATTCAACATTAATTAAACTTTTTAAAGTTTAAAAAACTAAAAGTTTTTTTAAAGTTTAAAAACTAAAAAATTTACCATGATCAACACTGCCATGATTACTACACAGCTAGATGCTTTGCTAAGCACTTTACATGGATTAAGTAATAAATCCTTACAACTACCCTATGAACTTGAGAGAGGAGACTTCTAGTAGGCAGTTGTACTGATGGGCCTGAGTTAAAGATGGGTGTGGAAATGGTCAGCATAGAAGGTAGCTGAAATAATACACGGGTCCACCAAGATCAGGACGGGCACATAGCGCGGGTGGAAGAAAAGCCTGTAAAGAACTGAGGGCAAAAGTCTTAGTAGAAAACAAGGTGTGAGTGAGTGGTATCTTGGAAGCCAGAGAAAGTTTCAAGAAGTAAGAAGTGATCAAACACTTTAAAGTGTTTATGGACAAGTCAAGACAAAGAATGCAAAATCTCCTTTGGATTTAGCTTTTAGAAGGTTACTGGTTAGTTTGGAAAGCAGTTTCAGTGCTGGGAGCAGAAGCCACATTGAACAGGGTTGAGGAGTAAACAGCAGGAAAGAAGTGGAAAGAGACCATAAATTAGCCTTTCAAGATCACAGAGAGCAAAACTAGAATCACAGACTCTTAGAACAGCAAAAGACCTTACAGACCACCAAATCCATCCACGAAAATGATTGCTTGATTTTGTTCCATTACATTCCTGTCAAGTAACCCTCCAGCTTACGCTTAGACACATTTAAAGACATGGAATTCTAGCTATCCCAAAGCGGCCTACACTAGCTGTGATAACCCCGCGCTTAGAAATGACTTTATAAAATCAATCCTGAAAGCTTCTCTTCTAAATTCCTTAATTCTATCCCTTTAGGCCACATTAAAGAAATTTAATCATTCTTCCACCTAACTGTCTTTTTAATATTTAGAAATGCTATTCTTTCTCCTCAGTGCTAAACAATTGCTTGCCAAAAGTTTGTCCAAGGTGCCGTGGCCTGATTTTGCTCTTCCTTAAGCCCAGGTGCACTGAATACAAGTCTTACGGAGCCAGGTGATCCGTATGAACTGGCATTTGATGGGCTAACTGGCTGCTGAATTTCTAAGATGAGCAAATACGTCTAGATATTTTATTTAAAGCAATCTGTAAGCTGTAACGTGTAAAGTCTACTCCTTAAATCTCAGTTACGCAAAGAGCTGATAAATGTTGGATCTCTTGCCTCAATTATCTTGGAGAACAAAGTAAGACTTATAACTGGAGAAAACCATTCAAAAAGATACATGCACCCCCCCACTTTGTTCATGGCAGCACTATTTACAATAGCCAAGACATGGAAGCAACCAAAATGTCCCTCAACAGATAAATATGGAAGATGTGCTGTATACATATACACACACATACGCACACACAAGGTGTATATGTATACATACATACATACATGTGCGTGCGTGCGTGCACACACACACAATGGAATACTACTCAGCCATAAAAAAGAATGAAACAATGCCATCTGCAGCAACGTGGATGGACCTAGAGATTGTCATACTGAGTGAAGTGAGTCAGACAGAGAAAGACAAACACCATGTGATATCACTTATATGTGGAATCTAAAAAAAATGATACAAATGAACTTACTTACAAAGTAGAAACAGACTCACAGACTTCGAAAACAAACTCATGGTTACCAAAGGGGAAAGGTTGGGGGGAGGGATAATTTAGGAGTTTAGGATTAATATATACACACTACGATATATAAAATAGATAATCAACAAGGACCTACTGTACAGGGAACTCTACTCAATATTCTGTAATAACCTATATTACCTATATTCCTGTTATTACCTATATTCCGTAATAACCTAATATTGCGAAAAGAATCTGAAAAAGAATATATATATACATATGTATGTATAACTGAATCACTTTGCTGTACACCTGAAACTAACACAACATCGTAAATCAACTATACTCCAATATAAAATAAAAATTAAATTAGAAAAAGAAATTAGTATAAAGAGTACAAATAAAATGTGGATTTTCAATGGCTCTTTCATGATCAGACTGATATTAGGAAATTTTATAGGGATTAAAATACAACATTACTGGGGAATGTTCCTGCTTGAGTCATATGAGGCAAAATGAAAATGACCTCCTGTGAATTGTATCAAAGTTGACGAAGGGCCTTATTATCTTTTGCTGATTGGCTAAGAGTTCAGATATCTTCTCTATGTTAGTTTCTACAGCAATCTCTGCAGAGCAGGAATCCTTAATGTACCATATCTCTGCAACTACCCTAGGAAGTTAAGAAAATTAAAAGACTTTTGCAAAGAAAAAACAACAACATCACATTATATCTTAGTTTATGAAGTTCATTATTTGATTTACCCAAATACACCTCTGGGTGAGATGACTCATTGCTTCTCATACCCTAGAATTTTATCACAATGAGAACTAAGAGATCGGGTTGAGTACACATGCTTAGACGGCACACAAGACAACATTTTAAAAAGAAAAAAGATATTTCAAACAAAGTAGTCCTGTTCTAGATAAATACGCATTGTCTTACACAGGAGATCATGAATATAAGATTTATTTGTACATACTTTGAAAGAAACCGAAAGAGAGAGAGCAACAGAAAGTAAAACTCCCCAGATAATCTCTACTTGTGTATTATTTTAATTTTCACAAATTTCTATGACTACTCTGTGCATGTCCCATCACACTTGAGGGTAACTGCTTTAAGAGCCTAAGACCAAAGGTGCAGGCAATGAGAGATTATTTGAGGATCTACTGACAGATCTCAATTTGATATTTTCTGGATTAAGATTATGAATTCGAAGAACATTCTAGCCACAAAAATTCACCATTCTATGTAAAAGATAATTATACAAATTCACAAACTACACACGATAACATTCAAACCGTTTGCAGTTTGGCTCCCAACCAATTTTCCCAGCCTGATGCTTGAATATTTGGAAAATTCTTATGTTCCCCAAATATATGCTTCCCTTTCTTAGTGCCTTTTAAATTCTTTTCACTTAAAATGCAGTCTTCTAATCCCTCTTGCCTCTGCTGGTTCAGGTCAGTTCAGTACACATTTACTAAACGTCTTCCATGTAACAAGGTCACACTAAGCATTGAGCCAAGGTAAGAACTCAATCCTAAGGTGTTATCCGGAGAAACCGTCTAGGTGAGTGGAGTGGGGAGGCGTGATGCAGTCTTGGGTGGATGGAGTCCGGTGACCCCTAAGAGCCCCAGGAAGCAAGGAGGTGGGTGAAGCCTTAGGCCTTCGGAAGCTCCAGGGAAGAGCAGGGGATTTCCATATATTGTGTTGGATGGAAAGGAGGCCGAATGGATCTTTGGGCCTTTTGAGGCAGTATACACTAAGTAGTGATTTATTTATCAACTGTTTAACCATATAAGAAAAGGAACTGGTTGTTTTCTTCTAAAAAGTTATTTGTAAATGACACTTGTAAAACTGGAAAATAAACCCTTTCCAATTTGACTGGTTAATCACATACATCTAGAAATTATTTCCCGCTGCATTTCATTAATAATGTCTCTGCATTAAAATAAGAGAATCTTAAATTCTTTAAGCATATAAATCTTTATATTCTGGATACTTCTGTTGAGAAGCATGTACTGTTATTTTATTTTAAAAAAACATGTTTAAAAATTTCAAATATCAAGAGACTGAGAAGTCCAGTCACAGACTGGGAGAAAATATTTGCAAAAGACACATCTGATAAAGGGCTGTTATCCAAAATATGCAAACAGTTCTTAAGACTCAACAATGAGAACCTGATTAAAAAATGGGCAGAACTCCCGGGCACATCGCCAAAGACGATGCACCCATGAAAGATGCTCCGTATCATCAGGGATATGCAAACCGAAATGATGAGACACCACTACACACCTATTAAAAGGGCCAAAATCTGAACACTAACAACACCAACGCTGGTGAGGATGTGGAGAAACAGGGACTCGCGTTCACTGCTGGTGGAAGCGCAAAAACGTACGGCCACTTTGGAAGACAGTTAGGCAGTTTCGTACTCACAAAACTAGCCCTACTCTGACCACATGATCCAGAAAACACACTGCTTTGTATTTACCCAAGTGAACTAAAAACTATCCCCCACAGAAACCCGGACAGGGATGTTTACAGCAGCCTTATTCATAATTGCCAAAACTTAGAAAATCCTTCAGTGGGTGAGTGGATAAACTGTGGCACATCCAGACAATAAAATATTATTTGGTGCTAAAAAGAAATGAGCTATAAAGCCATGAAAAAGACATGAAAGGAACTTAAATTCATATTACTAAGTGAAAGAGGCCATTTGACAAGGCTGCATACTATACAATTCCAACTATATGACATTTCGGAAAAGGCAAAATTATGGAGACTGTGAAAAGATTAGTGGTTGCCAGCGGTTGGGGGGAGGGAGGGATAAGGAGATAATAAGGAGAGCACAGAGGACTCCTGGGGCAGCGAAAATACTCTGTATGACACTACAATGGTGAGTACATGTCACCGTACATCTGTCAAAACCCACAGAACATGCAAAACTATGAGCGAACCCTAATGTAAACTATGGACTTTGGGTGACAGTGATGCACCAATGTAGGGTCACTGATTATGATAAATGTGCCCGCAGTTGCCACTGGGGGAGACCGTGCGTGTACAGGGATGGGAGGAATGGGAACTCTGTGTCCTTCTGCCCAATTCTGCTGTGAACCTAAAAATTAAAGTTTATTAATTAAAAAAAAAAGTCCAATAACTAAAGCCAGAGTTAGTTAAAAGTCTCTGTTGAGAGGATGAAAAGATAAGGTACAGACTGGGAGAAAATATTTGCAAACCACATTATCTGACAAAAGACTACTATTCAGAATAAAGAACTCTCAAAACTCAACAGTAAAAAAAAAAAAAAAAAATCTCATTAGAAAATGGGAAGAAGGCTGAAAAGCATATAGAGGGCAAATAAGCACATGAAAAAGATATTCAACATCATTCTCCTTTAGGGAAATGCAAATTAAAACCACAGTGAGAGGGCTTCCCTGGTGGTGCAGTGGTTAAGAATCCACCTGCCAATGCAGGGGACACGGGTTCGAGCCCTGGTCCGGGAAGATCCCACATGCCCCGGGGAAGCTAAGCCCGTGCGCCACAACTACTGACCCTGCGCTCTAGAGCCCACCAGCCACAACTACTGAAGCCCGTGTGCCTAGAGCCCGTGCTCCGCCACAAGAAAAGCCACGACAATGAGAAGCCCGCGGACCACAACGAAGAGTAGCCCCCGCGCGCTGCAACTAGAGAAAGCCCGCGCACAGCTATGAAGACCCAACGCAGCCAAATATAAAAACAAATAAATAAATTTATATATAAAAAAACAAAACACAATGAGCTATCACTATGCAACTATCAAACTTGCTAAAATAAGAATAGAGACAACGGCAAATGCTGGTGAAGATGGAGAAAAACAGGATCATTTGTCCAGTGCTGCTGAGAACATAACATGGCACTGCCAGTCTGGAAAACTGTTCAGCAATTTCCTAAAATATTAAACGCGCAACTACCGTATGATCCAGCAACTGTATACCTGGGCATTTATTCCAGAAAAGTGAAAACTTGAGTTCACACAAAAATCTGTACACAGGGCTTCCCTGGTGGCGCAGTGGTTGAGAGTCCACCTGCCGATGCAGGGGACACGGGTTTGTGCCCCGGTCCGGGAGGATCCCCCATGCCGCGGAGCGGCTGCGCCCGTGAGCCATGGCCGTTGAGCCTGCGCGTCCGGAGCCTGTGCTCCGCAACGGGAGAGGCCACAGCAGTGAGAGGCCCGCGTACCTCAAAAAAAAAAAAAAATCTGTACACAAATACTTATAGCAGGTTTATTCATGATGGCCAAAACTGGAAACAATCCAGGAAAATTAAACAAACTGTATTACATCCACACTATGCAGTGTCACTCGGTAATAAAAAGGAAGGAACTGCTGTAGACACAACAATCTCGATGAATCTCCAGATAATTATGCAGAGTGAAAAAAACTCTGAGAAGATTACATACGGTATGGTTCCATTTAGATAACATTCTTGAAATGACAGAATTATGGAAACAGAAAACAGATCAGCGTCTGCCAAGAGATGAGGAGGGGGCAGGGATGAGAGGGAAGTAGGTGTGGTTATAAAAGGGAATCTCCGTGGTGTATCTTGATGACATCAGCGTCTGTGGTTGTGATACTGTGCACAAAATCACATCGTGGTTTTGCAAGACGTTACCATTGGGGAAACTACCTTAAGAGTACAGGGGATCTCTCTGTATTATTTCCTGCAAATACATGTGACTCTACAGTAATCTCAAAATAAACAGTTTAACGAAAACAACAAGACTATTTCATTCAGATTAAAATGAAAAAATCTCATGCTGTCCGTATTTGGCTACCCATATAAATCCTAAGTGCAGTTCTAACAGATTCTCTTTATCAGAGCTGGGGAATCCAATGAAGCTCCGAAAGCTAGGCAGAACCCTAAGCTTATTGCAACGCTGGCATCAAAAGAGGACGACTGACCGCGGCTTAGAGCCCAGTGAAGAATTTTCCAAACAAAAATTTCCTGAAAAGCCTATGAGCGACAATCTAAAATATCCAAGTCAGTTCTACTTTATAGAAGTAAATTCAAGAGAAAGTATTAGTGACAAGTACATTTCAGAGCTATTTTTTAGGTTTGTAAGCAACAAATCAAAGATTGGGTAGACTGAAACAGCACACAAAAAGCCCGAGGACACATTCCGAGAAGGATGCTGAACTTAACCGGTTCTGGACTGTACATCCCTATGAAACAGGAAGAGATCTCTTGGACATGACACGAGCTGCGGCTGGCTCTGCCCTATCTCACTTCATGGATTTATGGCACTTCCCCAGTCAAATACCCATCCCAGAAACCATGTGTGGCTTACACGACTGTCATTCCTACTATGGTATGGCATAAATAAATCACGGGGTTGGGTCAGTACAGCCAGCCTGGAAAGTGACTCAAGGAGTCAGCAGTACCGTCCCTAGGGCTATGTGCTTTATCACAGTAAACCTCGGAACAAGATACGACTTCCGGACTCAAGAAGCAGCCTTTAAATCAGGACACCTGGGCAGCCCCGGAATCATTGAAAAAATACAGTAGGTCTCAGTCCACCACAGTTCCTCAGAGCTGGCCTGCACTCGCCCCAGGCCAGTTGCTTTTAACACTATTCAAAATGAATCCTTTCTGAGTGAATTATTATGGTGACAGAACTATTGAACAAACCTAAATGCATCCCATCCTCTGATCTCCTTTCCTTTGTGCTCCGTTTTTCCCTGACTTTATTTACCCATTCAAGAAAATAACATTCCCCAAGTCAGATTTCCCTCTTGAGCCTTTTCCCAGACTTTAAAACTCATAAACCAAGAAGGCCGCCTTTTGGTGCTTAAAATAAAAAAGCAAGGGACCGTGAGCCTGGTTCCCTGGTTCCCCCTACATAAGGCAATAAAGAGCACGAGCTGGAGTAATGCTGGGGACAGACCTGCCAGGGCGTCCGTCGGCTGGGCTTGGAGACCGGCACTGCCATCAGCGCGACCCGTGCAGACAGTATAGATACTCCAAACCAGGACTGGCAATAGGGCCAACCTCTCGTCAAGGAGAACAGGAAATATAACCAGCTGTAAAGGTTATGTGTTTGTTGAAAATGAAAAGGGCTTTTGACATTAAGCTCTAAGTATAATCACCAAGCTATCTTTTATGTTCTCAACTGTTTGAATAAAATGCTTAACGCCACTAAGACAAACAAAAACCACATTCCTAGTTATCAGAAAGAACTACTTTTAAGTCAAGATGCCAAACAGTTTTTAGCTAGACAAAAAATCTACTGATCAGAATCAATCTCACTTTACAGATTTACTGAAGCCTCCAAGCCAAAGGCCAGTCACATACTAATATTAACTTATGCTTCCCCTTGTACAAACCCTGTATTATGACCATAGAGCTGACTCCAATGCCCCGATCCTTTGGGGGTACACTGGGACAAATTTACTTTAATTCAGTAAAGACCTACTTGATTGTATATATTTGGGAACGACAGGTACAAAACAGTAAGAGACAGGCCGAGTGAAAACATGGAGTCTGGCTCATGGGCTCCGCCACACCGTCCCCTGTCACGGAGATGACTGGACTGTACACATGCCTCAGGTGTTCAAACCCTTAGCATGAAAGTGGAGGCCCAGGGGAACCACAACGATTAAACTGCAAACGTATCAAGGCTCAAGGCTTTCCAGTGACTCAAAAAGAGAGAAAAGAAATGATGATGAAATTGATGGCAATGCGATTGCTCATATCTCAAGGGACAAGGTCTTCATAAGTCCTGATAGGAAGTCTTGTCACGTTATATTGTAAAATATTATACATTTTTTCCCCTTAAGCTGATTCTTCACCATTGACCACACAGGCCAACAAGTTTCCTAAAAAGAACTCAGTAATGGAAGTTCTTTAATGAATGAATACCAAAGCTGTTGAAACAAGAGACACAGACATTTCCTTCTTAATGACCTCTGGCTGTGTCCTGCTAAAGAAGACATCCAAACCTGGAAGAGGCAGGGGCGGTCGTCTGCCCTGGTCATGGAGTGTTCCTCACTAGGAAGAGCCGCGCGCCTTTGCAGCCCACCAGGCAGCGTAAAACACACTGCAAAATGAATCACACTCTAGAGGATCAACTAACTGGAGAGATACGTGAGAAACTGGCGTTTAAAAAACTAACGTTCACTTCTAGATAAGCCTCGACTTCTTAACCTGGAAGCAAAAAGGATGATTTTTGTGGCATGTGTGAAAATTGATACCAATCACAAAATTCATCTAGTAGTTTGTAGGAAATAATGTCTTAAGGACCATCAAAATGTCAGTAGCTAGGTTTAAGTTGTATATAATTTCTCTACATAGCAATTACTACATTATCTCAACTTCCCTCTTCAAAGCAATTAATTTTTATTTGGGTGCATTTTAAACTGACTAGTAAGTTAAGCACACTTTGAAAAAGGAAAAAAGTTCCTGGCATTAAAATGTATCTTAGTATTTTGATGACATATTTCAAGAAGGTACATTTGAAAACTGCAAACAGTAAGTCTTGACAAAGATGAATAACTGTTTGTCTCATTTCTATTACTATTTAAACACTGTGCTACAAAATACCATCGTCAATGGATCCTAGCCCCAAGTCTAACCACCCCCCAAAAACAAAAAAACCTCAAGATTAAATAAACACGTGTCACAACACGGTTTCCCAGACGCTACAGTAACTAGGTATAGTACAGTTAACCAATCCAGGACCCATGTGGACACCAAATGCAGAGATGCTCAAGTCCCGCACATGAAATGGTGCGCTGCAGTCGGCCCCCCATCTCCCGGCTCCGCATCTCAGGATTCAGCCAACAACACCCGAGCTGCTCCCGCCCTTTGGCTACTGTGAACTGTGCTGCTGTGAACATACGTGTACAAGTATCTGTTTGAGTGTTTGTTTTCAGTTCTTTGGGGCATATACCCAGGAGTGGAAACGCTGTGCCGCTTGTATTTGTAAATACGGTTGTACAGGAGCACAGCCGCATTTATTTATTAACAAGCTGGCTACACCTCAATGGAGAGTGAGCAGTTGTGCAAGAGACCACGTGTCCTACAAAGCCCACCACGCATTCTATCTGGACCTTTACAGAAAAACGTCTGCTGACTCTTGTTATAGCGCATTACAGTAAGATGGAGAAGCCGCTGATTTTGTCTTATAAAGTTAGGAGGCCTCTGTGTGTGTGCGTGTTCTGAAGGGGGCAATGGGAAGGGGAACATTAGGTCCTAACAGTACTACCTTGGAAAAGGTCATTCATACTCCGTTTGGACGCTGAGGTGAGGGCCACCATGCTAACCCACTACATTAGAGCACCTGCTGAATGCTTTTCAAAGGAGGCTTCAGAGCAAGACTGAGCTTACATCTTATGATTACAGGTCAACTACAGTTCCTCATTTTCTCGACACTGTATTCTCCCTTGGCTTTTGAGAAGTCACACTTAACTGGTTTACTATCTAACTCATATCATTTCCTCCCCTCCCCCACATGGTAAGTTCCCTACTGTTCCAGCTTAGGCCCCCCTTTCATTTTATACTCACTGCTCATTCCTTTTGTTTGAGCTCCAAACCTACAGATACCCAGCTGTCTACTGGACAGTTTTAACAATGCCCTGTATCTCAGTGGACCACATCTACATCCACCTGTGTCTCACTCCGACCGACACCTGTCGTCCTGAGCTCCTCTATCTCCTAACCCACCACGTCCAACCAATAACCGACATGTTACACCTCTTCTGTCTTTGGAATTCAATTTCTCAAAAATCTCTTAAACCTCATAAGCAATGCTTTATGTCAGGATCTCAACAACTCTAGATTCCTACAGTGTTTCCATGACTTAAATCTTGTCCTCTACACCTCATTCTCCACAGCAGAGTCACATATCTGAAACGCAAATATGAACATCGCTTACATGTTCAAAACATTCAGCAGCTGTTCACTGCTCCCAGGATGGGGCAGCCAGCCTCCAGAACGACCCCCAAATGATTCCGCAGCCAGGCATTCACACCCTTCTGCAGCCTTTTCTGCGTGACACCAGTGCTCGTCTGGGACCAACAGAAGATGGCAGAGGTGATGCTTATCTCTTCCACGATGAGGTTACAAAAGAGACCGTGTGCCCTCTCACTCCTGGACCACTTGCTCTGTGAGCTGCCCCACAGAGAGGCAACGAGGTCTCCTGCAAACAGCTGGTGAGGGAGTGAGGACTCTTCTCAACAAGCATGTGGGGCGGCCACAATGAAGCTTCAGAGGACTTTGGCCCAAGATGGCCCCTCGGCTGCACCTTCACGAGAGGCTGGGGCCAGAAGCACACAACTAAGTGGCTCCCGAATGCCTGACCATCAGGAACTGAGATCATTGTTTTAAGCCACTAAGTTTGGGATAATTTGTTGACTAACACACAGCATAAAGGCCAAATTCCTTGGAATGGAACAGAAGGCCCTTGGTGAGTGTTAATAACGCCTCTCTTGCTCCCATCATGCATTATAATTTATGCTCCAATATTACTGAAGTACTTGTAATCTCCATGTCTTGTCAACTGCTTCCCAGCTTTTACAATCCTTCTCTGATACCACTGCCACCTAGAAGCTGTCCCTGATCATCAACTCCCATCTCCCTTCACGCCTTACATAACTGGAGTGCTGCCAGAACTCCGTGCGACCGTCACACACGGCGCCCCCGGGCCAGTGCACAGCACAGCTGGCGATGTGATCAGTATGTGAACGGAACAGTGTGTCCACACACAGTAGCTTCATGTATATGCTCCCATTTTTGAACTCGATCATGCTTTAGTATATTTGCTTATATATCTTTCCTTAGCACCTAAAATAGGTATTCAATAAGCCCTTGCTGAATGAACAGACTTGTGTTAAATTTTCAGTATAATCGTATTACACAAACACTTAAAATATACAACTTTCAAGAACAAGAATTGTGCAGAACTTGCAATTAAAATTTTCATTTCCTATTTTTAATTCTAACTCACGACACAAACTTTTCATCCACAGAAAAGGAACAGACTATAGAGATGTAGTGAACGTATCCTAGGCGATCCATATCCAAAACAGAAAAAATTTTTGTTGTTAATAAAACAAAACATGTAAATTTGAGGTCCCTTTTCACATCATGCGACACATGGAAAGTGATAATATTTGTATAGAAAACTGATGTGAAAGACTGAGGCTGCTCTTGGTTCAGTGCTGACGCCTGTCTGTGACACTGCAGTGGAATGCAGCTTCCTGGGTCACATACACAGTATTCTCTCAGATCGCCTTTAAAACTAAATATGGCAAATTTGCCTAAAGGTGGCAGATTTCAGAATCCAACTCCCCACCCAGTACTTAGGAAAAATAATCAAAACACTGCAAAAGCCACAGGAACCAAACAAAACAAAGGTCACAATCTTAACTTTAGCTACGGGTAAGGAAATGAAACAAAGCCTCTGGTGGGGATGGACGAGTCCTTGACTGTAGTCTAAGTCCAGAAGCAATCCAAGGTCAGAAGTGAGGGGAAAAAATCGCAAGCACTCCCAGGAATAACCTCAAATTTGGAGGAAAAAAGATTGAAGGGGTAAACTGACAGTTCAAGAAATGAAAGTCAGGAGGAACACTTATCTCTAGAAGTCTCAGTACAGGCAAGAGAAACTACCAGGATATGCCGTTTTCTAGGAAACACTAAAGAATTTAGCAAAGGATCTGAACCCTACTCGCTTCTACCAAGATGAACATAGGACATTTATCAAAACTTCAGAAGGAAAAGACAGAGACCAGGTCTTCCGACAAAGACTGTGCATGGCCCTAGCTGAGGCACTGTCCCTTCTCCCCGCACCCTCAGACCAGAAGCAGACTGAAGTCAACTCCCAGCCCCTCACACTTACTCTCAGAGGAGGAACCTATGAGGTTTCAGATAAGGTGGGGGCAGGAAAGATATCAGGGGACAGCTGCCCACTCTACATTAGAAGACACAGATCCAGGAATTTCATAACCAACTGAATCTTCAAGTATAATGGCAAAATAAATATTATCCAGCATGCAAAAACAAAAAATGAAAAGAAGGATTCAATATCCATAAGTCTTTGCTTAAAAAACCAATTAAAGATAAGATTCAATAAATGAAACAAAACAAAAAAATCAAAGAATTCAGGAAAAGTAAAGAGGAGATTCAGAAAAGAGCAGGTGACAAAGCAGGGAATTCAGATGTGGAACCTACACTGAGTTAATTTGGAAATTATAGTTATAAAATCAAATGTAAATATTGTAAACCTTGGCGAAGCTGAAATTATCAATAAAGCATATCTTTAAATACTGGTGAGAAGTGAAAACTTCATTTTTTAGAGCATGATTAAATGCTGCTGAAAAACATGACCTAATCTTTTAGTCTTTTCCTATCCTTGGAAAGATGTCTTAGGAATTCTTCTGCTAAACAGTAAAGAAATAGTTGAAACTCCATTTGCTCATTCTGTTACAATCAGGTAAAATGAAATTCAATTTTTATTCAAAATGGCATGTTTCTACGATCCCATTAATTTTCCCCCTATTTTTCCTTCTGTATATGTGCTTTAGAAATATGACAGGAATCAATACTTACTTACTACAAATGATTACTTCCCAAACAGTTGGTTTTGGGGTTATTTGTTTTCTTTCTTACTTCTACTTTTGCTATTGCTTAAATTAAAAAAAAAAAAAGTAAATACATAATTAAAAACCTGACTCGAGGCACAGTGTGACACAAGAAAAAGCATGTGTTTGGACTTCAACTCTGCCTTATACTTGCTGTGTGATTTGAGACAAGTAATTTCTTGAATCTCATTTTCCTATCCATAAAATGGTAATACAAATGCCTAAATTTCCCAGAGTAGCTGTTAAGATTTTGACAATTTAAAATACGACACCTCTATTATAGCTGTGAATCTGGCACGAGGAAGGCACTTAACAAACTTTAGGTTTCCTAGAGAGCTCAGGTTGCGACAACAGAAGTAGAAAGAAGAAACCCACTTATACTCTTGGTCTTATATTTCTCTCCAATTATATCTTTTAACCTTTAGTCAATAGTCAAATGGATATGAGTTTTTTTTTTTCTAATTTATTTGTTATTTTTATTTATTTATTTTTGGCTGTGTTTGGTCTTCGTTGCAGTGTGCAGGCTTCTCATTGCAGTGGCTTCTCTCATTGTGGAGCACAGGCTCTAGGCGTGTGGGCTTCAGTAGTTGTGGCACATGGGCTCAGTAGGTGTGGCTCACGGGCTCTAGAGTACAGGCTCAGTAGTTGTGGCGCACGGGCTTAGCTGCTCCATGGCATGTGGGATCTTCCCAGACCAGGGATCGAACCCATGTCCCCTGCATTGGCAGGCGGATTCTCAACCACTGCACCACCAGGGAAGCCCTGGATATGAGTTTTATATCCCAAGATTAGTGTGCCTAAGGGCTATTAGTTTTGTTACAACATGATGATGAAAATGTACCAGAAGGAGTTTTCAATATAAACTTCCATGTGGTTCCCCAGTCTTTCCTTTCCTCCTCTTGAGAAATCAGTCTCTTCTGGACTCAATGCAAAGAGAATATCACATTTAAAGTGCATTAAAAATATCTTTTCCTCCACTGAGATTTTGACAGAATCTACTGAATTCCGAGAGCAAAGGTCATGATTAGCAAAGAAAAACAAGCACCACAAAACCGATCAAGTTATCTTAAAAAAAAAAAAAAAAAAAAAAGCTCCTCCCCAAAAGGGACAATTCCCTTCCTCTTCAGGCCCATAAAACGATTTTCACATAGTTAGATGTTTTATTTATAGATAAAGATGAAAATGTTTTAACACATGAAGTCCGTAATTTAAAAGAGAAGCCTCTCACCACAGCTCATTTCAGCACATCAGCACGTAGCTCAGAAGCACTAGGACAAGGGAGGCCCAGCACTAAACGGGAACCAGGGCTGTGTGGAAGGAAAGGAAAGCAGCTGAGACCCAAGACAGAAGGGAGAGAGCCAAGAAGATTCATGACACACATGGTCAGAGGGGTAGAAAGGGTAGTTAAGTGATTGAGGGGTGAGTTAGTAACAGCTACATAACTTCCTTTAAAAATGGATCCATATCAATACCAACATAACTAAACTCCAAAGTGACAACACAATCTTCTTCAAGGAAGAATAGACACATAGTTTTTATAGTAGATATAGCTTTCCTGATGTAGCTTACAGAAACCTTTTAAATTAAAAGTAGCATGGGGACTTCCCTGATGGCGCAGTGGTTAAGAATCTGCCTGCCAATGCAGGGGACACGGGTTCGAGCCCTGGTCTGGGAAGATCCCACGTGCAGCGGAGCAACTAAGCCCATGCGCCACAACTACTGAGCCCGTGCTCCACAACGAGAAGCCACTGCAATGAGAGGCCCGCGCACTGCAACTAAGAGTAGCCCCCGCTCGCTGCAATTAGAGAAAGCCCATGTGCAACAATGAAGACCCAACGCAGCCATAAATAAATAAGTTAGTAAGTAAGTAGGTAGGTAGATAATAAAAAAATAAAAGTAGCATGATGACTGAATGGAATGTTTTCATGCCAAAATAATGAGAAGCAGAGTTCCCAAACTGTAAATTACAAAGATTAATACCCAAACTGCTATCATTTGAATGTGCCATGAAATATTTTAAAATCAAAGATACAGGTTAACTAGTTGCAACAAATGGTACTCTCCTTGGCGTGATGGAGTCTATAACAGAAAAAAACGGTCCTTTGCTTCGGAAGTTTGTCTGCACAGGGCTCTGCTGGTCTCATGGTGCCGACACAAGAAATCCCAGAAGAGCTGCAACATCTGCTTTAAGCCCAGGAACTCCCACACCTGTCCGTACAAACAGGGACGTTTCTGAATAAACACTTCAAAGCTGCCGAGTGCCAGGACTGGTCAGTTCAGGGGCTGTCAGGAGTTGTGGACAGCATGAGTGACAGGCAAAAAGATCACCTAGGTATTTATCTCATTAATCTTCGAGTGTGCTTAATTCTTAAATTTAGAGAGTATTCCTGTCTGGACTCATCCAACGGATTCCTTACTGGTCTTCTGCTCCGGTCTCTCCCCATTCCAATCCATCCTTAATAGAACCAGCACTATTTTCCTGAAATATGGATCAGACTGTGTCACTTCCCTGTTCCCTATGTCTACAGAATAAACATTTTAATTAGTGGCATAGCATACAAGGCCCTTCCAGCATCTTCCTTCAGAATTTGCCTCAAATATTCTTTGCTCCAGCAATACTAAATTTCTGATGGTTCCTCAAATACACCTTAGTATTTCATACCTCTATGACTTTTCATTTTCTACTTTATTTGGTCTATTAATACTTTCAAAGCTCTCTTCTCTTATTCCTCCTAAGAGACAGCTAGCGGGTCTGTGACGCCTGCCTTAACCACATCCCGGGTAGACTTGGGTCCCTCGCTTGCTTCAAGCTCCCGCTGAACCCAGCTCATATGTCTTTTATATCCATCAGCACAATATATTATGATTTCCTGCCTTCATGAATTCCCAAGACAGACCAGTAACTGGCACCAACTGTTTATCTCTCTATGAAATACAAGAAGAAATTCTGATAAATATTTTTCCAAAGTTCAAACAAAGGTTTGAATATCCACTCAGTGATTCAGAAACAAACCTGTCCACAGAATTACCTTAAGTATGCCTGGCTGATCTTGGAGGCTCAAATTAATCCTGACACACGCTACAACATGGATGAAACCTGAGTTCATCATCCTATGTGATAAAAGCCAGTCAAAAAAAGACATTCTGTATGACTCCACTTAGAAGACTTATCTAAATTAGTCAAATTCATAGCAACATAAAGTAGAATGGTGGTGACCAGGGGCTGGGGCAAGGGGGAAAGGATGAGCTCTTTAATGCAAGATGCAATGTTCTGGAGATTGGTTAACACTATGGAACTGCATTTAAAAATGATTAAGATGGTAAATTTTATGTTATGTGTTTTCTTTAACTGTATAAACTACTTATTAACAGATAACGCCCACAAATTTATTTCTTCTTGGGCACACTTGCAGTACAGCCATGGCGGCCCGTGGTCTTGGTGTGCTGGCCTGGACACCAAGTCCCCAGAAGTGGCACAGCCTATGTGGGTCCAAGTCTGCTCCGGTCGCTCCAGGTGTTCCCGGAGCTTGTTGTCCAGACCCTTGGCCAGGACCTGGCTGTGTTTTCCATCCTTCAGGTCCTCTGTCTGTCTAAGAACCAGTCTGGGGTCGTGTACTGGCGTGGATTCTGCATGATGGTGACCACACGTTGCACCTCATCCTCAGTGGGCTGTCCTGGTCAGGTCCATGTCTGCTTTCCTCAACACCACAAGGGCGGATCTTCACCCCACACCCTTAATTGCAGCGATGGCAAAGGCAATCTTCCATCGCCCACCGATGTGGGTGCTGAGTGCTCGCGGATATGGTGGACTTTCTCAGGGATCGCTAGGGAAATGGTGGCGGCCTCAGTGGTGGCGTGCGAGCCTCCAGTGAAAGAGCTATGTTTTTTTTATTTCAATAAAAAATTTGAATTAGGGACTACCCTGGTGGTCCAGTGGTTAAGAATCCACCTTCCACTGCAGGGGACGCGGGTTTGATCCCTGGTTGGGGAACTAAGATCCCACGTGCTGCAGGGCAACTAAGCCTGCGTGCTGCAGCTACAGAGCTCACAGGCTCTGGGCCCATGCGCCACAACTACTGAGCCCACGCACTCTGGAGCCTGTGCACCACAACTAGAGAAGCCCGCACACCGCAACAAAAGATCCTGCATGCTGCAACAAAGATCCCATGTGCCACAACTAAGACCCGATGCAGCCAAATAAATAATTAATTTTTAAAATTTGAATTAAAGAAAGGCAACTGCAAGTTAAAAAACATAACTACAACACCTAGGAAAGCCTATTCTAGAGCAATGCCTAAACACATGGTAGACACACAACAGGTTTCATGACTGAATATGTTAAGTAACTAAATTTCTCTAGTAGATGATATGTATTTGTGGGATATAGTTTATATCTCTGGGAACCCTCATTTAATCCCCCAATTCCGTCACGTATTTCCTATAGTATAGAATGAATGGAATTTCATGGGAAAATAGAAATGTTAATATCCAATGTTTTAAATCAGTATTTATTTGTTTCTCTGGAAGAACAGTAAAAACAGAGGTGGAATGAAGTGGCAATATACCACTTAGAGTTAAAATAACAGGAACTGGAAAACACTTTAACCAAAGGAGACCAGAAAAATAGCTTGTGGTATATCATTCAGTGGAATATTATGATATTTAAAATAATGATATACATCATTAACTGATTTAGAAAGATTTTCATATTTATTGCTAGGTGGTAAAAATCTTTATATGGAGATACAAACAGAATGAAGAATAGTCATACAACAAATAATTAGTTAGCTCTAGGGTAGGATTGCAAGTGATTTTAATTTCCCTTTCTAAATGTTTATGAAATAACTGGATTTAAACATATCAGCATGTACTCTTTTATAACAAGAAAAAAATAAAACCGTTCCACTCTGATTCAAGTCCAGTGTTTCTTTGTTGATTTTCTGTCTAGAAGAGTCAGCCACTGTTTAAAGTGGGGTGCTGAAGTACCTGCTTTTACTGCATTCTCTACTGCTGCCTTCAGATCTGTTTGTATTTGCTTAACATTTTCAGGTGCTCCAATGTTGGGAACATATAAAATTATGACTATTCTGTCTTCTTGATGAACTGACCCCTTAATCATTACATAATGATCTTTTTGTCTCTAGTTACTGTTTTTGGCTTAAGTCCATTTTGTCTAGTGTAACTACACCTGCTCTCGTTTTGTTTCTACTTTAAGGGAATATCTTTCTCCATTCTTTCACTTTGAGCCTATGTGTTTCTTTAAAGCCACAGTGAGTCTCTCGTAGGCAGCATATGGTTGGGTCTTGTTATTTTATCCATACAGCTAATCTATGTGTTTTGATAAGAGAATTCAACCCGTTTACATTTAGAGCAATTATTGTAGGTAAGCACTTCCTAATATGCCATCTTATTCATAGTTTTCTGGCTGTTTTCCGGTTCCCTTGTTTCTTTCTTCCTCTCTTACTGCCTTCCTTTGTGAAATGGTGATTTTCCACAGTGCTATGCTTTGATTCCCTTCTCTTTATCTTTTGTGACTCTACTGTAGGTTTCTGCTTTGTGGTTACCATGAGGCTGAAATAAAACATTTTATAGCTCTAATAGTCTATTTCAAGGTAGTAACAACTTAGATCATACATAAAAACTCTACCCCTTTACCCACTCCCTTTTATGGTTTTGAAGTCACATTTTATCTCTTTTAATACTGTGTATTAATTAACAAATTACAGCAGTTACAGTTATTTTTAATACTCTTATCCTTTAACTCCAGAATTTTATTTTGTTTTTGTTTTTTTTTTGCGGTACGCGGGCCTCTCACTGTCGTGGCCTCTCCCGTTGCGGAGCACAGGCTCCGGTCACGCAGGCTCAGCGGCCATGGCTCACGGGCCCAGCCGCTCCGCGGCACGTGGGATCTTCCCGGACCGGGGCACGAACCTGCGTCCCCTGCATCGGCAGGCGGACTCTCAACCACGGCGCCACCAGGGAAGCCCTAACTCCAGAATTTTAAAACTCTCGTTTTATATCAGAGTTAAAACGCCACCATATTACAGTATTAGAATATTCTGAATTTGATTATATACTTCCCTTTACCAGTGTGTTGTATATTTTCATGTCTTCAAGTCACTAATTAGCAACCTTTCACTTCAGCTTGAAAAACTCCTTTCAGCATTTCTGATAAGGCAGGTCCAGTGATGATGAGCTCCCTCAGCTTTTGTTTGTCTGGGAAACTCTTAATCTCTCCTTCAGTTTCTCAAGGACAGCTTCACCAGGTAAAGTATTCTTGGTTGGCAGTTTTTTTCTTCCAGCGGCTTGAATGTATCATCCCACTCTCCCCTGGGGGTAAGGTTTCTGCTGATAAAGCAAACAGCCTTATAGGGATTCCCTTGTAAGTTATTTAAGCTTTTTTCTCTCCTGCTTTTAAGATTCTCTGCTTGTCTCTGGTTTTTGACAACTTTATTAGAAGTTTTTTGGAGAGATTTCTTTTTTCTTTATCAGTTTTATGGAAATAGAATCAACATAGAACACTGTATAAGTTTAAGGTACATGACATAATGACATATAGAGAAATGATTACCACATATAAGTCTAGTTAACATCCATCACCTCACATAGTACCAAACATTTTTTTCCCCTCGTGATGAGAATTTTTAGGGTTTACTCTCTTGGCAGCTTTCAACTATACCACAGATCAGTGTTAACTGCAGACTCCATGTTGTACATTACACCCGTGGTGCTTATTAATCTTATAACAGGAAGTTTGTACATCTTGACCACCCTCACCCAATTCCCCCACTGCCCACCTCCAGTAACCACATATCTAACCTCTTTTTGATGCTTTTTTTTTTTTTTGCTGATTCCACACGTTAAATAAGATCTTTCAATATTTGTCTTTCTTTGACTTACTTTACTTAGCATAATGTCCTCTAAGTCTATCCCACGTATTGCAAATGACAAGATTTCCTTCCTTTTTCATGGCTGAGTAATATTCTTGTGTGAGACATTTTCTTTAACCATTCATCTGTTGATGGACACTTAGGTTGTGTCCATGTCTTGGTTATTGTAAGTAGTGCTCCAGTGAACGTGGGGATGCAGCAGATATCGTTTCCAGACAGTGATTTTATTTTCTTACAATATTTACCCAGAAGTGGGGCTGCTGGATCATATGATAGCTCTGTCTTTAATTTTTTGAGGAAACTCTGTCTTCCATGGTGGTTGTACCAATTTACATTCCCACCAACAGTGCGCAAGGGTTCCCTTTTCTCCACATCCTCACCAACACTTGTTACTTCTTGTTTTTCTTTTTTATGATAGTCATTCTAACAGGTGGGAGGTGGTATCTCATACTGCGGTTTGCATTTGCATTTCCCTGATGATTAGTCATGCTGAACACCTTCCCACATACCTGCTGGCCATGTGAGTATCTTCTTTGGAAAAATGACTATTCAGGTACTTTGTCCATTTTTAATTGGATTATTTAGGTTTTTTTTGCCACTGAGTTGTATGAGTTCATGTATATTGGTATCAACCCCTTATCAGACATGACTTGCAAATATTTTCTCTCATTTGGTAGACTGTCTTTTCATTTTCTTGATGGTTACCTTTGCTGTGCAGAAGTGTTTCAGTTTGATGTAGTCCCGCATGTTGGTTTTTGCTTTTGTTGCCTTTACTTTTGGTATCAAATCCAAAAAATCATTGCCAAGACCAATATCAAGAGCTTAACCCTATGTTTTCTTCTAGGAGCTTTATGGTTTCAGGTTTTATGTTCAAGTCTTTAATCTATTTTGAGTTGATTTTTGATTTTTTGTGTATGGTGTAAGACAGGGGTCCAGTTTCATTCTTTTGCATGTAGTGGTCCAGTTTTCCCAACATCATTTATTGAGAGACTTTCCTTTTCCCACTGAGTATTCTTGGCTCTTTTTGTCATAAACTAATTGACCATGTACGTATGGGTTTCTTTCAGGGCTTTCAATTCTGTTCCATTGGTCTATGTGTCTGTTTTTATGCCAGCACCATAGTCTTTTGATCACTGTAGCTTTATATATAGTTTGAAATCAGGAGGAGTGATGCCTGCAGCTTTGTTCTTCTTTCTCAGGATTGCTTTGGCTACTTGAGGTCTTTTGTGGCTCCATAGAAATTTTACAATTGTTTTTTCTACTTCGGTAAGAAATGCCATTGGAATCTTAGGAGAGATAAGGTGTCTATAGATAGCTTTGGATAGTACAGACATTTAACATAATGTCTATACGTTAATTAATATTGAATATTAATTCTTCTAATCCATAAACACAGGATATCTTTCCATTTATTTGTGTCTTCTTCAATTTCTTTCATCAAAGTCTTAGAGTTTTCCATATATAGATCTTTTACCTCCTCGGTTAAATTTATTTTTAGTATTTTATTGTTTTGATATTATTATAAATAGGATCATTTTCTTTACTTCTTTTTCAGATAATTTGTTGTCAGTGTATAGAAATGCAACTGATTTTTGTATGTTGATTCTGTCCTGCAACTTTACTGACTTTGTTAATTAGATCTAAGTTTTTTGGTCATATCTTTAGGATTTTCTATATATAAAATCATGTTATGTACAAATAGAGACAATTTTACTTCTTCCTTTTCACCCCTGATGCCTTTTATTTCTATTCCTTGTTTAATTGTGCTGGCAAGGAATATCAGTATTATGCTGGATAGGAAGGAGAGGATTTCTTTACGTTGTTTTGTTTGGTGACTTCTGAGGTTCATGTACTTCAATATCCAAATCTCTCCCCAGATTTGGCAAGTTCTCAGTTATTATTTCTTTAACTAAGCTTTCTGCCCCCTTCTCACCCTCTTCTCCTTTTGGAACCCCAATAATTCACAAATTGGTTCTCCTGATGGTATCCCACAGATCATTTGGGTGTTCCTCACTCTTGTGTTATTGTTGTTCTCCTCTGACTGGGTAATTTCAAAGCTCATGTCTTCATTCTCACTGATGCTTTACTCTGCTTGACCAGGTCTGCTGCTGATGCAACAGACTTTTCATTACACTCAATGAAATGAATGAAATTCACTGATCCTCAAATGGATCGATCTGGCCTCTCTTAGCCTGTCTAAGTCTGCATCTCAACCTTTCTCCCTTCATGATGCAAGAGACACAATAACTTCCAGGAGGCCAAGAGCCCACACACAAGGAACCCTTCAGTTAGAGAAGGGGAGAGAGAGGAATTTCTGTTTGGTTCTTTTTCATGATTTCTTATCTCACTAAACTTCTCATTTTGTCCCTGTATTATTTTCCTGATTTCACCAAATTGTCTTTCTGTTTTCCAGCAGTTCACTGAGTTTCCTTGAAACAGATATTTTGAATTCTTTACTGAGTAAATCATGGATCTCCACATCTTTAGGCTCAGTACGGAAGGCTACTGTGATCCTTCAGTGGTGTCGCGCTTCCTTGATTTTCGATGTTCCTTTGAGTTCTGACTGCTGCCTTCACGTTTGAAGGTGCAGCCACCACCAGGCTTTACTCACTGCCTGCTTCAGTGCATCCAAACTCACTTTTTTTACTCCAGTGGAGTGCTAGATCTTCTGTAAACCTGGACTTCCACAAAGGCTCTCTTCTCTGTGGGTGACTGTTTAAGTCAGTGTTCTCCAGGGGCTCCCAGACCTCAGTCAAGAGGACCTGGAGCTGGTTCACAAGTCACTTCAGGGTCTACAGCAGGGAATGAGGTCTGTCTGCCTATTACATACACAATGCATGGGTGGGCGATATTCCTTCCAGATCTCTTTGTGTATGATGACAGATCCTACAGCTCCCATGAAGACACTTTTATTCCTAGATGGATGCTGAATATTTGGGGGGGGGGTGTAGGAAACATCTTATGCCTCCACAATGCTGATGTCACTTGTCTTTCCACCTTGAAAAATAAAAAGTTACTGCTCCCCCACAAAGAACTGTTGACAAGATTAGAGAGATGCCAGAAATTGCTTCCCGCAGTATATACATGGTTTACACAAGTGTTTCATCTGCATGGTATTTTGTTTTTAAGTGAACATGAATGCTTTGACACCGTCTCACTTTAATCATTTATATTATTTTCCATTTCAATAATTTACATTATCTGCTTAGCCCTTGAATACATCTGAATTTGCTACTACAGGCTTTTACGATTGAAAAACTGGACCAAGCAACCACGGCAGAACCTTCTCACTTACGTAAATTGAACAGTGTATTCCTCACATTCAGGTGGCTGCTTTAGAACGTAAAGTCATCGCAAATTCAAAAGCATGACACTTTGGTGGGAGTGGACTACTTCCAGCACAGTATACTGCTAAGCCTGGAAGTCCCTCTGGTTCCATCCATCCTGGCTATGCTGAATAAATGTCTGAGCACTTGAGGGTAAGCTAGAAATCTTGCAACCTGAGTAAGGGTCACCACTGTGGCCAGTGCTGAAATCTGGGCCACCCAGGGCACATCACCAGAGCAGAATAAAAATATCCATAGAACTATGCGGGATCAATTATTCAAGCCAAAACGAAATGAGCAATCTTCCTCCATTTCCTTCATCCCCAATATCCAAACCATCAGAATGCCAAAGGCTCAACTTACAACACATATTATAGATCTATAAACATTAAAAACATAAATTACACCATGCCACCACCCTGGTCAAAATTCTCTGATGGTTTCCCACTCTATTTAGAATAAAATTCAAACTCCTTTAAGACTTTAAATGACCTGGGTCTTGCCTACATCTTTGGGCACATTTCCTATGAATCCCCTCATTTATTACACTCAATGGTTTTGTTTCTGTTTTTCTAACAGACCAAGCTCAATCCTGCATCAGGGCCTCTGTATTTGCACCAATTTATGCCTGGAATGCTCTTACCCCAGACAGTCACATGGCTAACTTCTTTACAACATTAAGGAGATAAAGTTCAAGGAAGACCTGAAAGAAGCATTCTTAGACCCCCTGATCTAAAATTTTCCCCAACCCCAACATACTATAAGATCCCTCCAGCAGTCAATTTCTATGAAAGATCTCTTACATTTTCTTTCCGTTACTTAATCCTTTTCTGAAACTATCTTATTTGTTTACTTATTTCATGTCTAAAATACACTAAAATGTATCCTATCCTCCACCTCCATAAAGGCAGGGCTCTTATCTGTCTTGATCACTTGTGTACCTCTTGATATTAGAGTACTTTCTAGCACATAATGCTACTTAATCAATGTCTGGTGAATGAATGAATTAACTGATCTTCAATAACTGTGTCATTTGTCAGTAGCGATATGCACTTCCCATTATCCCTTTCAGCTTGGTGTCTGAAAGCTCCTCCAATCCAATGGAGACTCCATTAAAATGATACTGAAGAAAGATAAAAAGGAAATAACTTCTGTTCTGGGTTTATTTCCTGTTTGTATCTCTTTAGTATCAGTATCAGATGGGAGCGCTCAGAGAATTTCTAAAAGAGATGAAAAGAAGCAAGTGTGCTGCCAGATGAACCGGACTGGAGGAGCATCCCGCAGTCCAGGGAAATGCAGTAGGAGGCTAACGGTGAGATGGGAGCAAGTCCTCCCTGAAAGACTCCAGAGAAATTCAGGACTCACACGAGCCTGTGGGCGGGACAGGAAGGAGGAGCCCAAAACAAGGGAATTCATTCAAACTCTGACTACTAACTCACTGCAGCAGCTGCCCCTCCTCACCTTCCTGTCTTCTTAGGCAGGACACGCGGCTTATTATTTCCCAGCTATAACAAGCAAGCAAGCAAAGAAATGTGACTGGGTCCTCTGTGATACCAAACAAACTACTTAGGGAGATGTGAAGCTCTTATGTCAGAACTGGTGCCCCCGAGTAAATTCTTCATTCTAGACTGGGGGGACCCTCCAACCTGGATCTATGCCCATCCATCCTAACGAGACGTCTGACAGTTAACAAGTTCTGTTTATGTAAATAAAACTACTTGCCAGCTGCCTCATTCAGAGGAGAGGCCTAGCAGGAAAGTAAAGCTATAAACACCACTAAAGGAATCTCAATGCAGCCACCAACTGCAATCAACTCAGTTCTTAAATAGGAATGGACCATTAAGGATCATCAGACGTATGTGGAAAACCTCCAAAATGAAAGAGAAAATAAATAATAACTGAGGTAGAAGGAAATACCACTCAGGAAACAGATGAAAGTTCTTAAAAAGGTCTAATTACTTTTCTCAGAGAAATTCAAGAAGATATTAAAGCTACAAAACAAAATCTAGGAGGTCATGAAAAAAGAACATTCAGATTATAAGACAGTTAAAACACTCATTACCAAAATAAAAAAAATTCAAAAGGACTGAAAGAAAGTCAAGAAAATACCCCCGAAACTGAAGAAATAAAACCCAAAGAGTTAAAAATATAAGAGAAATTGAGGATTAATCTAGGAAGGTCCCAAATCCAACTACTAGAGGTTTTAAAAGGTGAGACCAGTTAAAAATGAAGGAAAGGCCATTATCAAAAAATCTACAAATGATAAATACTGGAGAGAGTGTGGAGAAAAGGGAACCCTCTTGCACTGTTGCTGGGAATGTAAATTCATACAGCCACTATGGAGAACAGTATGGAGGTTCCTTAAAAAACTAAAAACAGAACTACCGTATGACCCAGCAATCCCACTACTGGGCATATACCCTGAGAAAACCATCATTCAAAAAGAGTCACGTACCACAGTGTTCATTGCAGCTCTATTTACAATAGCCAGGACATGGAAGCAACCTAAGTGTCCATTGACAGATGAATGGGTAAAGAAGATGTGGCTCATATATACAGTGGAATATTACTCAGCCATAAAAAGGAATGAAATTGAATTATTTGTAGTGAGGTGGGTGGACCTAGAGTCTGTCATACAGAGTGAAGTCAGTCAGAAAGAGAAAAACAAATACTACATGCTAACACATATATATAGAATCAAAAAATAAAATGGTTCTGATGACCCTAGGGGCAGGACAAGAATAAAGACGCAGACGTAGAGAATGGACTTGAGGACATGGGGAGGGGGAAGGGTAAGCTGGGACGAAATGAGAGAGTGGCATGGACATATATACACTACCAAGCGTAAAACAGACAGCTAGTGGGAAGCAGCCGCATAGCACATGGAGATCAGCTCGGTGCTTTGTGGCCCCCTAGAGGGGTGGGGTAGGGAGGGTGGGAGGGGGGAGAGGTAAGAGGAGGGGCTATGGGGACACACGTATGCATGTGGCTGATTCGCTTTGCTGTGCAGCGCAAACTAGCACACCATTGTGAAGCAATTACACTCCAACAAGATGTTAAAAAACATTAACAAATAAAAAACGTAAAAGAATTGACACTACATAAATAAAAAAAACTTCCCTAAGTTCATATTCTGCCTAAGACCAAGAAAGGAAGGAGAAGGAGCCTCTCTATGAATATCAAAAAGACAAGTGTTTCATCACATAATAAGTAGGAAATGACCTATCAAATACTTCCTGAAATCAGAGGACCAATTTTAAGCCATTGATACACCTTTTGATTACTATGATCACAACCATGACTGATAACAATGTTGATTTAATTTAATTCTCACAACAACCTAAAGAGGCGCTATAATGATTTTCATTTTAGAGATGGGAGAGACACAAATTAATTAACTTATTTGAATTCACGCAGCTAAAAAATGGCTGAGATTCTAACTCTAATTTTGACCTATATGATTAAATAGCAACATCACCAACAAGAAAATGATTACTGAAGATACTGTAATCTGACAAGCCTGTAAATCTAAGAGGCAATTTATAATAAAAAAATTCTATTAATGGAAAAATGTTAAACGTCTCCATAGCGATGCAATTAGCAAAACCCAGAATGCAGGGCTAAGAACTTGGTTTTTTTTCAACAAATATACTGAAAGGGGTAAACGAGATGGAAGGGAACTTAAAACAGACTTAAGAGACACACAAAGCAGCTTCAACATAGACGTTGGTTTCGATGCTGAGTTCCACAAGCTACAAATAATCAAAAGTACAAACCATTTAGAAACAGCCTGGCAAATGTTAACACTAACTTTGATGAAAATAAAGAATTACTGTTAAGTTTTTTCAGCTGTGATAATGGTACTGTTGCCATGTTTTAAACAGAACTCTCATCTTTTAGAAATATATACTGAATGACTTAGGATAAACTAATATGATGTCTACAATTTGCTTCAAAATAAAACAGAATGGGGGAAGTAAGAATACAGATAAAATAAAATTAGTCATAAGTTGATCACTGTTAAAGATGAATGACAAACACCAAAGTTCACTGTTCTACTTGTTCTATTTTTAAATATGTTTAAAATTTTCCATAAAAAAAAAACACCCCATGTCTTGAACACTGGAATCACACAAAATGTTATTACTTGAATTATAGACTGAGTATCAGAAAATGAAAAAATATCTTATTGCATTTGATTGACTTATTAAAAAAGAAAAATCACAAGACACAAAACAACGACTTGCCAAAGTAACGGAAGAGGCGCACAGCTCTTCTCGCCTAGCAAGTACACGGTGACATTCCAACTCATCATGTAAAGGTTTGCTGTTCACAAGTAAAGATTTTTGGTTACAGGAGTGTTTATAAAAGGAACACTGAGCAATGCAGAGGGTATCATACATTACAAAAGTAATAAATTTTTTTGCTACATATAATTGATTATTTTTAAATTTTAGGGACTTTCAAAGCCCAGCAATATTCCATGTTTAGTAAACATTCATTAATTAAACAATGTTTGCGTGTTCACACCGAGCTGCCACTGTGCGGGGCAGAGCGTGTGCGCCAAGTGCCGCTGCCCGCGGGGGTGCAGTATGTAAGGTGGGGAGGGGTGGGCAGACGGAAGAGGGAGCAACTGCTTCGCTGCTGTGAGACCTGGGGAACAATGGTCAGCGGAAGCACAATCTCCATTTAGAATAATGACAGATTCACCAGCATCTGAGGCTGAAAACAACACTGGAAGGTTTACTTTAAGTACTGACATTGTTTTCAACTGAGTTTGAGATGGTTCGAAAACATGCCCAGAAATCAAAGAAACAGGTGTAGCTGATAATTCTGGGATGACCAATTTGGCCTACTATGTGCAGTGCCAGATAGTTCTTAAATATATGCATCTCCCTCATCCTCACCCCGGGTAAAATGTGGCCAGTTACTTCTCTGCACATAACTCATTCTCATTCTCTCTCTCTCTCTCTCTCTCTCTGCCCCCCCCTCACACACACACTCACACCACACACACACACACAGTCCTTCCAATGTTTCCTCTTCGCCTGGATTACAGTGACGGGACTATAGCCTCTGACTTGCTCTGCTGAGAGTAACACGATGTATATTCTTCTTTGGTCTCCATGAGTGACAGGTACCCTGGAAAGTCCCCCAGTTAATCTTCTTGAGATGCGTTCTAGGGAGAAGTAAAAAGCTTGGCAGGCTCCAGAGTGAGGCGAGTGCGCTGTCTGGGTTCCCCTCCCACTCGGCCAGGAGGGCAGACTTTCAGGTTCATTATCACCTCAACAGTATGCCTGTCAGCTGCCAAGGGTGAGAGAAGGCTGAGTCTCTTAAGGCGTCCTGGACTTTCTGGCTTCTCTAAAGTAAAAGCAAATCCATAACAGACAGGTATGTTTTAAACCTACTGCACCCATTTATCCACTTTAATTTATTGGATCGATTAGCTCAGAGTAGGAAATGCCTAACACTGGATTTGCCATTACATGGTCACCATTCGAATACCCTATTATCAGGACTAAGGGTGGGAAAGTGGACATGTGAGTTCGGGGGAGACAGGAGCACTGACTCACCTCTGATATGACCCTGACAACGTGGGCTCAAGTCTGACTGAGACGCAGAGCTTAGAAGGTAACACAGCAGAACTGAAATCCTGGTAAAGAGAGTGAAGCACAGTGGGGGGGAGAAACAGCTAACAATTGTCTCAAGAAGTACTTTCGTGTTGCACATTTAAAAGAAGAAACACATGGGGTTTTCCGGTTTTTTGTTTTGTTTTTTAAAGCAGACAAAAACAAAAAGCAATCATTCCTTCTAAGCAAAATATTTTCCCAACGTCTTTTCTATTTTGGAATGTGGGTTTAAGTCTTTAATTTTTCTCTGGGTAAAACGTGGCCACACAATTTCTCTGCAACTGATGTACTATTCTTTCTGCCCACACTCAGGCTTTAAAATTAGAATTATTCAGGTTTCAGACATTACATACTTATGCCCAACTTTACTGTCAAAAGCATATAGAATATTCACATTCCTCACAAAACATATACTGTATACCAACTTGGACTCTCTTTTTTAAGATATAAGATTACTTTACAAATGTAATTTTTCCTATTGTGATGTTGAAGAAGCCTAGCAATAAAAAGAGGGATGGAAGAAAAAGAAGGTTTCTCAGTTCCTAGACTAGAATTCTCTTTATTAATCCACTGTTGAGGCACACAAACTCTTACCCATTTTTAATCAGAAAGAGTAACGAAAATCACACGTGGAAAAGAAAGTCAGAGGTAATTGAATTAATCCAACAAAACCTAAAATGGACAAATTGAGGTTGGCAAACTGGAAAAGCAAGTTGGAAATAAAAGTTTAGAAAATACAAACAGGCTCAAAATGGGAAAATGACTACTGAGGCAAGTTACAGCAATTTTCAATAAAGACAGAAGTTCAGAATTGGAGAACTGTACCAGCCGAGAAGAGGTGGACCTAAAAGGAACTGCTGGGAACAGTGGAATTATCATCACTGAAGATGTTCGTATGCTGGAATCCAACACCCGCCTTTCTGGAATGGGGTCAGTGTATGAATGCTTAATTCACAGCAATTTCTACAAGCCCCAGATCTTATCAAGATAGAAAAAAAAGATGAACCAATAGTTTTCTTTTCTCATTGAAAACTGTACACATGAGAATTAAATGAATATGGATGTTTCTTGGAATAGTGGAAAGAATCCAGTGGCAATCAAAGTGGGATCTGGCACCAGTTCTGTCACTAAGTTGGCTTCTGACTGTGCACGAATCACTTGGCCATTCCGAATGCCAGTTCCCTTACATGTAAAGTAAGAGAACGGAAAGGAAGGAAGGAGACCAATGTGCACCGGGAGCTCGTCCACACCGTGCTCTCTTCTCATGGCAAGATGCTGACAGCATCCCTGTGGGTAGTGACTGCTCTGCTCATTCTTATAAGTGATGGAAGTTGGTTCACAGAGGGTAGCTTGCCCAAGGTCACACCTACAGAGTAGGCAGCAGAGACAGGGTTTGTGTCCAGCCCTGTTTGACTCTGAAGTCTGTAATGTAAAAAAAACTGTACTGCCTCTCAGGAGTCTCAGAAAGTACCAGTGACCTAAATTCTCTATGTTTTACTCTTGAGAGACTCGCCACCCCTTCTGCCATTTCCTGACTGAAGTTGCTTCTTCGGGCTCCCATACCCACTCCCAACAGGCTCTCGTTGCCCGCTCCCCAACCTCATCTACTGCCCACATAGTGACCACGGGGTATTCCTAAGAGATACAAACTTGTTTTTGTTTTTGTGGTACACGGGCCTCTCACTGTTGTGGCCTCTCCCACTGCAGAGCACAGGCTCCGGATGTGCAGGCTCAGTGGCCATGGCTCACGGGCCCAGCCGCTCCACGGCATGCGTGATCTTCCCGGACCGGGGCACAAACTCGTGTTCCCTGTATCGGCAGGCGGACTCTCAACCACTGTGCCACCAGGGAAGCCCCAAACTTGTTATTTTTATATCCTTACAATAAAGGCTCGAAATACAGGAAAAATGCCCAAAGCTTGGGAAACACACACTGATGTCTTCATAGCGCACTCCCAACTTTCTGCCTGCTGCTGCCCGAACACAGCCATGCCTTTAGCGCTGCAGACTGACGGGGATCACTCTTCCTTTCATCCACACGGAAGACCTCCCCAGCCTTCAAGTACAGTCTGTCCCTACCGAGCAGCTCCCTCCATCCACGCAGCTCCAGCGCTGACCAGCCCAGAATGAATCTCCCCCACCCCCTCCTCCTTCCCTCTGTGGCGAAAATCTTAACCTTTAAACCATAACTCATTTGTCATCATCTCCTCTGTGATCTCCTCCCCATCAAATTCCCTGTGAGCTGGTTCTTCCTTTGAGCTTCCATACATTTACCAGATATCATCTTACATTCGTTTTGAGCCTGTCTTCTCTATTGTGAACTCCTGGGGTTTTATTTACCTTTGTATTATTGCCCCCCCTCTTATCACCTATCAGTGTCTGGCCAATAATAATGACCAGACTTAATAATTTAAGTTTGTTAAATGAATTAATAAATCTGAAGAGGGGAATGCCTTCCTCAAAAGTAAACATCACTGCTTCCTCACGGACACTGCGGTGGCCCCATTTCCAGCAAACCGTCAAACCACAAGAGGTCAAAACTCATTGTGTTTAGGGTGTTTGCGTGTATGGTGCAAGGGTAAGTAAGGGGCAGGAGAGGAGGAGAGAAGAGAGGGCAGAAGAAGGAGCTAGGAAGACAGCTCAGACTAGACTGCACAGGGCTCTCTAAGAAGTTGAGGTTTATCCTCCAGGAGATGGGTGCTACTGAAAGAATTTTAAGTTGGGAAACGACACTGCCGTATTTACTGTGTGAAAAGCTGTTTAGCAGCGAGTGAAGTCGGAATTCAAAGGTGAAAGCAGGCTGAAGACAGAGGACTCAGGAGGCAGTCTGGTTCCAGAGCTCCCCTTCTTCAACATAACCTCTCAGTAGTGAAGGGAGGGAAGCCTGTCCAGAGTGAGCGCGGATGGCAGACAGGCAAGCTCAGGCCGAAGGCAGCACCAACGCTCAAGTAGTGCAAACAGTTCACATCCGTAATTACTTACTATCTACTATATATTATAATAATTAATGTGTGCTAGGTACTGTGATGGAGAGAGATAAATGAGAAACGATTCACAGTGAAGTGGGGAACACAGATCTACAAACAAATAACTAAAATACAGAATTACGGTTCCAAACAACAAAAAAAGGTCATTACCAGAGATAAATAAGAAGTATGAGAAAAAGGTACCACAGAGTCAAAGGGAAGAAACAGTCTCAAGGGAAAAAAAAAAAAGGAGGGGGTTAACTAGTAGGGTACAAAATATTATAGAGCATCCACATACAATGAGGACAGAAAAGATAACAGTTTGCTTCTTAACTTTTGTTAAGTAAATAAATTCTGAAATTTCATATTGAAAAAGGCGGTGTCTCCAATTAGGTATTTTGCCCCAGGTGTAGATTAGAAATTCCCATAGTTCTAAACACGGTATAAGACTAATTCAATGTCGAATACTTTAACAATGTGGGATCTAAGTCCCTTACCGTATCAAGTAGGTAGATATCAATTCAAGTATATAGTCCTATATGAGCACAAGGACATTTATCCAATCGATTACAAACTTGCAAGCATATGACTACTCCTCAAAGCATTAAAACATAGAAAATGATCTGATCACTGGTTCTAAAAGGACTGGTATGGAAAGAAGTAATTCCTTATCTCTAGGAATATGCTATTAACATGGGAGCGATTATGTATTTACTTAATTTTATTAGCACGAAAGGCGAGAAATGCTCCACACTGTGTAGTTGGGTACAATGAATTCAATAAACTTATGGAAGCAGGAAACAGTAAAGGAAGACAAACACTTATTCTATAAACACCAAGTGTTAAGATTTCTAAACCAACTGCCTGCTTTCCCAGTATAGTACCTAAAACCACAGGTAAAAGATACTCCATCTGAAGTGCCCATAGAGAATCTTCATCAGGAGTAGAACAAACTTTAAAAGTCTCAAGTTTCTAGGAATGAAGCCTAGCTTGCCTTTAAATTACACTCAGAAGTAAAAGAGATAATTCAAAGCAGAAGCTACATTTTCTATGCTGATAATTCAATGTACAATGGATGACTTAACATCATTGACAGGCTTCATGGTGTATGAGCAGCAGGCAACTGCTACTTCCACAAGAGGTACTTGTGTCTCATGAGAATATGCAGCAAAAACAATTTAATCCTGAGATAAAGTTACAAATACGTGTAGCAAAGTGAAGGTCAATTGATTTGTAATAGGTGCTGGAGGGAAAAGACTGAGAAAATAGGAGTAAATGTAGCTTGTTAACAGCAGGAGTAAAAGGCAATCAAGTACAGACGATGCCCCTTACTCGTGGTAGTGATGCTCTATAAAGTAGCTGTGAACACTGAATTCACAAATCCTGACCTGCTGCTCCTAAGGGAAATACAGGATGAGGTTCCTGCGAGCTTCTGGGTACAACGTTTACACCAACCAGTCAATACCTAACCGTGTTTTATGCGTGTTTTTGTTAAAGACACCATATTTAACATACACTGTTGACTCATTAACACTGGACTCCAGGCCAAGAACACGACTTACTGCTCACGCCTGAATGCAGCTTCACCAGCACACGTGTTTCCTCCGTAAGGCACATCAGAGGTACACCAGGCAGCCCTTCCTGCAAAGAGGGGAAACACGTGGCCTCCACAGACCGTGAAGAGGACCCTGTGTGGAGTGTGAGATCCAGATGAGAAGGCAGACAGCACGTGGCTCAGCCCCAGCGGGATGTGCACGGAGGTGAGTCACAAAGCCCGGCCACTCTGTCCACATCCACGAATGGCTGTGAGAGTGTCTGAGTGCTGCATTTGGAGTTACAAATAAGTGTTAGCAGCAGGTGAATTGGCATATACGGAACCCACAAATAATGAGGGGTGACTTTACTTCTCTCTCAAATGTATTAAAAGAAAACAAACCTTTATTTTCCACCCCATTAGTCAGTCCTGCTTCCTGTTAGACTGACCAGGGCCACCTCTCTTTGCATCAGTTTTGCTTCCAGTTTAGAAAAGACACAATGTAGCTGCATATCAAGAAACTAAGTTAAATCCAGCACAAAATCCTGAGGGATTCCCTATGCTTCAATCACAGCATTGTAACTTCTTGAATAAGAACATGTAAGGAAAACATGTAAGGAAAATTGTGGATGAACTCAGTAAAGACTGAGTTTATGAATGGATCTGAAAACAAACTGGAATTCTTAATTCTGCATCTCCTCAGATTACACTTTACATGATAAGGATTCCCTTTTTCAAATTCTAAGGTTAATCTCATTCCTAGTGGATTCCTGGCATGGAAAGGTTCAGATTCCATCTGACATCAGTATTCTTCCACCAACTGTGAGAGCTTAATTTTATATATGAACACTCTACCACTGATTTCATGTAGACAACTTTGTTTCTAAGAGAAATAAATATGTGCTCCATAGTCATGGAAGTGGAAGAATTTACTAAGTAGAGATAATGGGAAAGTCGCAGCTCAATAAATCCCTACATTTTAAAAAGAGGTGCTGAGAATTCACTTTTCCATTACAAAGGCCTATGAGTGAACACAGCTGCAGGAAGCAGCCTGAGAAATATAGGGCAGATTTTGTTTTTTTAAGGACCATTCTAGGGCTTCCCTGGCGGCGCAGTGGTTAAGAATCCGCCTGCCAATGCAGGGGACATGAGTTCGAGCCCTGGTCTGGGAAGATCCCACATGCCGCGGAGCAACTAAGCCCGTGCGCCACAACTACTGAGGCCCGCGCTCTACAGCCCGTGAGCCACAACTACAGAGCCCGCGAGCCACAACTACTGAAGCCCGCACGCCTAGAGCCTGTGCTCCACAATAAGAGAAGCCACCTCAATGAGAAGCCCACACAAAGAAAGAGTAGCCCCCGCTTGCAGCAACTAGAGAAAGACTGTGCGCAGCAACGAAGACCCAACGCAGCCAAAAATAAATAAATTTATAAAGAAAAAAAATTACCATTCTAAGAATGGCGATGGATGTTGTCTAATTCGTTCTACAGTAATAGAATAACCTTCCTCCTCCCTCTCTCCATTCTTTCAAAAAACACTCACAGGCCATGTAATGTACTAGAAGGTACAAGATGAAAACAATCTGGCCTCAATAAATAGTGAACCTATTGTTAGAGACTGTAAGTAAAGAGGTAAATAAAATCTAGTGTGGTCTTTCTGTAAGATATCCAAACTGAAAGATATCCAAACAAATTTTTATCTACAGTTGAATGGATAAATAAACTAAGGTACAGTCATAGACTGGACTACTACACAGCCACAAGGATAAATGAACTACAACCACACGTAGGGGTAGCAGAAAGCAGGACAGAGATCACGGAGAGCTACACATACCACACTAAGAAAAAGAAGTGTTCTTGTGCAGGATGTAAAGGGTCGGAGACAGTGACGTTGAAAAATGTTAAGGAGAAGATTCAGCAGCTCTGAATTTTATACCAATCATTATGTCAGGCAATGTGAAGCATGCGTTACAATGAGACAAGAAGACCACTTAGGAGGCAATTAAGGAAATCCAAGCAAAAATCACCATGAAGGTACAAATTACGGTACAGAGAGGACAAGAGAAATCAAGTATTTAGAAACAAAATGTTTGTGAACAGGAGAGTCAAAGAGGAGTCCCAGAATCATTCTAGAAGGACCATGTGGCATTTCTTTTCTCTTCAATATTTTTTGTAATAATAAGACTCTTTAAGGGTTAGCTAAGCTTTGTGGCCACAGAAAAAAATTCTAAAATGGAAATTGCAAAAGCTACCCCCCAAAATATTTTTGAATGTTGTATACACTGGATATTCTATATTATATAGGCAGAATAGAATACGAACTGCAGACCTGCTGCATAACTGTGTATGTTGTAGTCCACACGTAGAAACTGTAACGTTTATAGATAAGGTAGGCCATGTGGAAGCTGACCTTCTGAGGAAAATATGTGAAAACCTTGAGGTTTTGTAACATCTTCAAAGAGTTAGAAATGGTGGACACCAGAACTCTTGATAAACAAAGTAAAGAACACAGTAGTATCCGTTATTTTAGTGCTGTTCTAACTGTACTGAAATAAGTGAAACAGCATAAAATATCAAAATGTTCCACATGTAGACAGGAAAGTATTATTAAGTGAAACTTCCTTCAGTAACACAGAATGCAGTATGTGTGTGTATACATATTACCTGTTTAGATATTTTAGTGAATTTAAGCAGAGGTCATCCAAAGACTTACAGGGAAAGAAGTAGATAGTATATTGACATAAGAATGAGTTACAGCAGTTGAGTATGCTTCTGAATATGAATTCTTGTAACATTTCAGAAGAAAGTCTGGACAGTAATTAGATTAATATCCTATGAAGTCAATTTAAATACCTAAAATCACTGTCTGTTCTCTTAAGTAGTAAATATAAAAAGAAGGACTTTCATAGCTACACCTTTATTTGTGTTAGTGAATAACTTATCTTTTATAATTGCTGACCATCTGAAGTGGCAAAGAGATTGGCGTGGGGAATCTGAAGCACTCCCAAGCAAACTGACGCAGAGAGAAAGGATAAAAGTCATATGCAAGATGCAGAATTTTGGGAAGAGAATAAAACAAAAAAGAAACAAAACAAAACAAAAAGAATTGCACTTAGGATCTCTTCGGTTCTTTGGAGTTGGAGGCCAATACTCAAGGCAGCTTGGATGTTTATAGAAACCACTGGTTTCTAGAAAGTTTTATAGAAACTTGCCAAGAGTCTTTTCTAATTTGATATTCTTGACAAGGAAAGTTTTATGAAGTCCTTGAGGTACAAGTGACTTCGGAGGGAAAACTAATGGAGTAAATTTGGAAGAAACACAAGACATTTTAATATATTGTAGTGATAACATATACTTGTTATTTTCAAAAGCTGATATTCTTCTGCTATGCGTACATACACAACACTAATTCAAAATTTATTTCTTTGCAGGAATTACCCAGAAGCTATCACTGGCTAAATTATAGCGGCTTATAAGTAGATCCAGTTTACACACACACACACACACACACACACACACACACACACACATCAATACAAGACTACAACATACATGCCTGATAACATATGAGCCTGGCTTAAGGGTTGCTCATGTCAGCTTCTGAATAAATGTTTTACTCACTGTAACAGCTCTATTCTCTCTGCGTGTGTGTGTATATATATAAAAGTAATAAATATATATTAGTTTCCCACTCGTATTCATTTTTCCATTGTCTGGTAACATAAAAGAAGTCACTGTCACAAAGATCAAGCCAGGGTAATGGCCTCCTTCTGGGTAAAACAAATGGTTCAATTCTGCCTCTACATTCACATTTAAGTAGAGTGCAACAGACAACAGACATTCTCTGATTCAGTTTTATCCCTCCAAATACTACCTCTCAGGATTTCATATTACAGAAATATCTTTGGCTGAAAGAATGGAAGGAATCCAAAAGAACTGACTCTCTGCTCCAGTGCAGCATGAGCTGGCCACTGTGCTACCCACTTTCCCGCAGCTTCTCACTGAATTATGCAACTCTCAAGACAAGCATCTACTAGTTTCATTTACATACATGAGAAAACAGAGATTGAGAGGAAATTAAATGTTTATGCTGAAGGTCACACAGTATACATTTAAATTTAGTTCCAATTTGAAAGCTCATGCTTTTACTACTACGTTAAAGAAATATTTAAAATATTACATAGGCAATACATTCACATGGTTAAAAATTTTTAAACGATTGAAAATTATATATTTATGCGTGTGTGTGCTTGTCTGACCTTTGTCTGTCATCTTCCCTCCCACTGACCCAGAGGATAACACATAAGCATGCGTGCGCCTGCATACACATATGCTTTTGCCTCCCCCTTGAAAACACTTTGCACACTGCTTTCCGCCCTGCTTTTTCATTCAACAATATTAGCTAGAATTACAGATGCATATGCTGTCTTACCCTACAATTCCACTGCTGGGGTTTTATGCTACAGAAATACTCGCACATCGGTTGAAATGCCTTTTATACAAGTTATTCTTATATTTATGAAAATTCTGTCTTCTTACGAACGTGTTACTATTTTGCAGCAGTGTGTGTAAAATGGCTAAGTGTCAGGAGTAACTTGAATGGCCATCGGTGGAGGGCTAAGTAAGTACAGTACTGTGGAATGCCACACTGCTGAAGGGGGACGAGAGGGAGTAACGGAAGGCATCCCAAATATAGAAGTGGGTCAGCAAACCTTAAAAGCCAGATAATACACAGTACACGCAGGAGCCTGTGGACAGGAGTCTGTGGTAGAGCCTTCTGTTAAGAGGAGTTTAGCAACGGGAATCAAAATAAAATTTGCTTCACGTTTTGACTCAGTAATCCCATTAATGAATCTCTCCCAGAGAATATGCTTAAATATGTGAGAAGACGCAAGTATAACAATGTTCTTTGCAGTACTGTTTGTAATTTTGCAAAACTGGAAAAAAATCTGTATGACCTTGAGCAGAAAAGTGATAGAAAAAACAATGGGATATCTATACGAGGGAACACCAAGCAGTTGTTCAACAGAATGTGCAGATCTTTATGTTGACATCAATAAGTACACACGACACTTTTCAGTTAAAATACTAACTGCAGAACAATGAGTCTAACATTTTGTTTACATATGTAAAGTCAGAAAGACGATATGTCAAAGAAAATGAACCGAGAGGCCTCCTCCCACCATAAACACACGAGAGTTGCGCAAGTGTTCTCTATGCTTTCCCAGTCCTACCAGAGTTTTAGGCACTCTGAAAATTAAACCTTATTACAGGTTAAGTAAAGAAATCCAGGATTTAAACATGCCAATTACACCTCTGTGATGGCCACAAGTGTGAAAACATAAGTCAAATTATGAAAACTTCTAACGATAAACTCAACTCACGATGCTTTGGCAATGATACCAAAAGGTAATACAGAGGAACCTAAATGGAAAGACAAAGTCTGAAGTGATACCTCATCACAATGAAGTCCTGCCATCAACCCAAGCGACACTTTTAGCAACACAGTTTATGGGACTGACCAGCAATGTGTGCATGGACACCAGACACTGCTCTGTATCCAGAGGGCTTAGCACGTCAACAGCAAAAAGCAACGTGAGGAACAGAAACTCAATGAGTCGTGATTACAACAATCACCTGTTTGGGGGCTTTCAAATCAGTTACCAAATCCGAGATGGGGCAAAGGATTAAGAGTTTTTCTATTTGCTATGCGAGCAAAGCTAATCAACAGAGGCAGGTGCTAGCCTTAAACCACATGTGCACAGACGTACCACGCACAACAGCGCTAGCCTTAAACCACACGTGCACAGACGTACCACGTACAACATCAACAGTAAGGGTGAATTAAACGTCAAAACTGATTATTAAGTTATACTCTCAGCACAACTGGGCAATAAAGCTGACATTGCCTTGACACGAAGGAATGAAGAATGAAGAAATGATCATTGTGGACTATAACGCAGCAGAAATAACAAGAGCCATCATCAAGCAAGCATCAGTAAGGTCAAAAGTCAGGAGCGTGGAAGAAATATGGGCCGAAAGTTCTCTTCTTTGGGAACTCTTCCCTCTTTTTGTTGGGTATGACATATTCTAACACTTAATTGCTCCTACAGAGGAAATGCTTTTCTAGAAACTCTTCTTCACAATTACAAAGAGCTGAGAATCACACAGTAAATTTTTGGCAGTTAACCCGGGTGAGACTGTTGCTTGGAGCTGCTACCCCCAAACATAAGCTTCCCAGCGAACAGGGCTGCTGTGGCCCGTGAACTCATCTCTGTGGAGGGCCCCACCGAGAGCCCTGCGTGTTCTACAGCTCGTGCCAACACCCCTTTCAACCCTCCAAAGGCTCACTTGCAACTCTGCATAAATTGTCAGTGTCTCTTGGCTCCAGAGACAGCTTCACCTGCAGGGCTTCATTTTTCTGTTTGACACCTACTGTTGATTTTCCTGCATACTACAAAAGAGCCCTCTTCAGTGTTTCTCACACAATGACACAATCAGTCCTCTGTAACTCAGAAGAGGATTAATGATTGGGTTTTATTTGATTGTAGTTTTGATTAATCCTGACTTTGTGCAGTTTGTGACCTTTGCTGGAGTCCCAAGGGCTGGGAATTAGAAAATGCACACTGCACCACTGTGCTCGGAGCAGTGTGAGCTTTGCCAGTTTACTCCATGCCTCATTAGCCACAAAAGCTATGAAATGGTAGTCCAAAACAGCTTCACATTTTTTCAGGGTATGGGTACAAAATTCTGTATGAGCTTTTCTTTCTGATTTAAATATAGTAAGGCAATAATTAAGTCTATCCTGGTTAAGCTCATAGGGTCCTAATTGCAATTGGCAGTTACCTCAGCAAATTATCAAACTCAGGCAAGTCACATCATGATGTAGCTGTCCTGACTTCCTGAGGCTTGGAATTATTAATAGTTTTCGAGAACGGGTGGGGAAAAAAATCTGACTTTTTGGATTGCAAACGATTACAATATTCTTTAATAAATTTGTCTTTGGCATTAAACCGAATTTATATGACTAAATTTATCCTAGTTTGTGTTAAATCTTAAAGATATCACACCGTGGAAAAGTTGCTGCAGTTTTTCATTATTTACTATTTGAGAATCAGCTATTTATAATGTTTTTATAAATAATTTATAATACACAACATTCTACATAAAAGTGTTACCTTTTGGAGCTCCCAGAATCAACAAATTATTTATAAGAAACTGTAGGATATGCCCCTTTCTGTGATACTCAATTCTGCTATAGATTAACTAAAAAAAAGTTCATTAAAGAATGGAAAAAAAAAGAATGGAGAAATTATACATATAAATGTACACTGCTTCACCAATTTTTGATGCAGGAGAGGTCCAAAGCTCACCATGTGATCCAATGCCTTAAATTCTGCATTGTACAAAAAGTACCCCTCAAGTTCCAGTTTTGTTAAAGTAGGGCTACTACTTAAAGACATTTGAAAGTAATTTCAGTTTAAAACACTTTTAGATTAAAGAAATTTCCCCCCATAGTCAACGATTACCTCACTTTTACCTAATTCAAAAATGATTTTTAAACAGTGATTTTTATCTTCTTTCCAAAACATTCAGCTTTAGTTTCACAGAAATATTTTTTTCTTACAAGTATGTCATTGGTTCCATATAAGATAAAAACACATAATTACAATATCCTGAATAACTGGAATAAACAAGTGTGGAAAAAAACATAACTAACTTTCAGTAATCACTCAACACGTTAACTGAGATGCATGGGGCATATTTCAGGACCTGGATTGTGAATGGGACGGTACAAGTAAAATGTTTAAAATCAAACTCAATTTGTGTGAAAGAATGGACCAACTCACAAATAGGGTGGATGATTCAAGCCTAAAAGTCAACGTGATTTAACAGAGAGTGGTCTGTTTTTTTAGGAGTAAGGGAAGAATCAACCAAATTTAATATATTAAATTATATATTTAAGTATATTAAAATATATTTTAAAAACAACTGCTTTTCTTCTCTGAGAAGCAAATGCATTTTAGAATCACCCTCAATGGGTTAAGAGTTCACAAGCAAACATACTACCCTCTTCTACTTGTTTCTGTCTATCACCCTTCACGCTTAAGATCAGAGGTCAAGCTAAAGGTACTGAGGGGCATTCAGCAGTACTAAACTCAGAACAAAAGCTCTAATGGTGTATGCAAGCACACCCCATCACAGAGAAACAGCCCCACTTATTCCCATTATTGAGGAAATCATACAAACAGTAGCCACGAGCAGGAGAAAAGGCACTGTTAAGGGAAGAAATTACGCTATCCAACCCCCAAACTGAGCCGCAAAAGACAAAATGATGCTCTTGGGGGAAACGGGAGTTACACTGTTTTCAAACAATGCCATTGTGTAATCCTGGAGAGCATAAACAAGAATTGGTTTAGTTTTCCATACTACAAATTCAATCATAGAAAGCCAATGGAAAAGTTTTTATATTACTCAAACTTAATCAAATTCCATTCCATTCAGCTGTTAAATGTGTTGAAAACACTTATTTTAGGCTATATAATGTATCTCCACAGGAAGAAAGAAAAGCATGACTAGTTCAAGAGAAACAGCCAGAAAGATAATTGATAACTCTATGTAATAAAGCAACTGCTCTTTTTTTTGAGCAAAAAAATAGAATAGTGCTTATAAAGTTCCACTCCAAGAAATTTCTAGTCTAAAATAAGTTGTACAAGTTAAGTCCTGGTAACCCAGAACCTATACAGAAAAAAAATTCTGACTGTGATGCTTGCAGCCAATAAAGCAACAATGGATCTAGGTTAGAGGTGACAATAAAAATTGCACTGATAAATTATTTTCCTAGACATATGTAGAAACACCAAAGGCACATCTCTCTCTCTTGTTCTCTAAGTTCATAAGGCCTTTCGTATCTTGCTACCAGAAAAAAATTCCTTACACTTGATCACCCCAGTTCTACTATTTTAGGTTTTTGCAATTGATTCTATTAACCAACAACCACCGCCACATTAGATTTTTAATGACACTTATCAACCTACTCCACATTATGTAACTAAAGCAGTAACCTTAAGAATCTGGCTCATTACAAATGAAACCAAAGACTTTGCATTGTGTTTCTTAAAGAACAAAGTCTCAATGGGAAAATGGAAAAGGAAATAAGAAGACTTTCAAAAACAGTATATCCATGTCAGTCAATACATTATATTAAATCATAATTTAAAAGTTCTACGTGAAAGATTAAAATTCAAGCAAATTATCTCAGGATTTATGTATAAAATCCATGACATGGGCTCAAAGGCCCTGCGTGATGTAAATCTTGTCCTTTTCACGCGTTCTGAATACCTAACCCCCATTTTCTACACTTGACCACACTAGCTTTCCTTCAGATCCTTGAACACCCTAAGCCCTTCCCATCACTGGACCTCCCTTTATGCTAATTCCTCTGCCTGGAATGTTCTGCTCTTCCTCTAGTTCCTTACTGGCTTCTCAATCAGATGGCACTCCTACTCATTCCTCAGGTCTTTTTTCTATCTAAATCTTTAAATACTTCCAATATTTTGTTTCAGCTTATTGAGACATTACTGATGTATAACATATACAAGTTTAAGGTGTACCACGTGATGATTTGATACACAGTGATGCACAGCTTGCTTCTTTTAATGGTATCTCATAATTCATGTTGGCTTTCTTCACTCCTTTTTATTCCTTTTGCTCCTCTGACTGGATGATTTCAAGTGACCTGTGTTCTAGTTAACTAATTCTTTCTTCTGCTTGGTCAGGTCTGCTATTGAAGCTCTCTAGTAAATTCTTCAGTTCAATCAATATATTCTTCAACTCTAGGATTTCTGTTTGGTTTCCTTCAGTGGTTTCTCTTTCTTTACTGAACTTCTCATTTGTTCACGCATTGTTTTCTTAATTTCATTTAGTTGTCCAGATGCTTTTTTTTAATTGAAGTATAATTGATTTCCAATGCTGTGTTAGTTTCAGGTGTACAGCAATTTAGATATATATATTCTTTATATATATAATTCATATATATACATTGTGTGTGTGTGTGTGTGTGTGTGTGTGTGAATATATATATTCTTTTTCAGATTCTTTTCTCTTACAGGTTATTACAAAATATTGAGTATAGTTCCCTGTGCTATACAGTAGGTCCCTGTTGGATACCTATATTACATATAATAAAATTTATATATTTGTTAATCCCAAACTCCTAATTTATCCCTCCTCCTCTTTCCCCTTTGGTAAACATAAGCTTGTTTTCTATGTCTGTGGGTCTATTTCTGTTTTGTATGCAAGTTCAGCTGTATCTTTTTTTTTTTTTTTAAGATTCCACATATGAGTGATATCATATGATATTTCTCTGTCTGACTTACTTCACTTAGTATGATAATCTCTAGGTCCATCCATGTTGCTGCAAATGGCATTATTTCGTTCTCTTTTATGGCTGAGTAATATTCCATTGTATATATGTACCACTTCTTCTTTATCCATTCATCTATCAGTGGACATTTAGGTTGCTTCCATGTCTTAGCTATTGTAAACAGTGCTGCAATGAACATTGGGGTGCATGTATATTTTCAAACTATGGGGTTTTTTGTAGTTCACTGAATTTTTTCAAGAGGATTATTATTCTAAATTCTTTCCCAGACAATTCATAGATCTCCACTTCTTTAGGGTCGATCATCGGAGTATTAGTTTTCTTTGGTGGAATCATGCTTCCTTGATTATTCGGGATCCTTTTGGCCTTGCTTTGGTGCTGTGCATTTGAGGAAGTAGGCACTTCTTCCAGTGTTTACAAGCTGGCTTGGCGAGCAAAGCCCTTCATGGGTCAGCCCCTCGAGAGGCTCTGGGTAGAGGCCGCCTGGGGGTATCTGCAGGCAGGCTGGCTGGTGGAGTCCCTGAACAAACAGATCAGGCACCTGGGTCAGTGGAGATGAGCCTAGTGCTTGAGTCTGTGCTGATGGACTGGGACCTGCATCTGCATGGGGAGATCTGGATCCTGGGTCCACTGGGGTGGACCTGGTATTTGGGTCTGCAGGTATTTGCATCTACAGGAGCCAGCCCAGTGCTGGGAAGGGCCAAGAGCCTGGTTTTACAGGAGCCAACCTGAAAGCTGTGGCCACAGGAGCTGGCTGTAGATTAGGTCTATAGGGGCCCATGTGGGAGCCTGGATCTGTGGGAATCGGCCTCGAAGATGAGGCAGCTGTGGTAGCAGGGGGTCCGTCTTGGTCCTGGGATGAGCTGGGAACCTGTGTATTCAGGAGCTGGTCTGGAGTCTAGAACCACAGAGACCAGCCTGGCACTGGAGTAGCTGGGGGTCTGGAGCCATGGGAGCCGGCCTGGTGCTGGGGTGGGTCAAAAGCATGGGGTCTGTGGTAGTTGGCCTGGCACTAGGTCTAGCTAGGACCTGGGTATGCAGGTGCCCACCTGGAACCTAGGTTCAAGAGGGATGGTTGTAAGCCTGGGGCCACAGGAACCACCCAAGGCTTCAGGAGCAACCTGGTGCTAGGATGTGCTGGGGTCCCAGGCTCACTGGAGACGGAAAGGAGCCTGGGGCCATGGAAGGTGCCTAGGGCAGCAGCAGGAGCCAGCAGGGGCTGGGACCTTGCTTTGCAGGAACACACGGAGCCACGCAAGGCTGCAGGAGTTGGCCTGGTGCCAGGGGGGGACCAACTCTGGGGGTCCACGGTAAAGCTGGTCACTTTCCTTTCCCCACGGGGTGGGTGTTTGCACGATGCTGTCTGGGCTTGGGCGAAAGGTAATGGGAATAATGTACATCTATCTTTCCTACCCTCCTCAATGTACCTTTATTTCTGTGCTTCATGCAGGGTTGGAATCCCTCACATGAATCCTTGGCTCTTATAAAGGTATTTTTGTGCAGGGACAGCTGTTCCAACTGATGTTTCTGGCAGGAGCAAGAGTGCTAGGGAGCCTTATGCCACCATTTTGCTGACATCACTCTCACTCCTCAGGTCTTAAATGCCACCTCATATGGAAGATCATTGCACGTTAGCTCAGACTCCTTATTATAAATTTTAATTTACTACTATACTTTTTGTTAATTAGACATTATAATCATAACTAAATTATTATTTGCTTAACATGTCATCTTATCACTAGACTATTAGATAAAGGGACTGAATACATCTTGTTCAAAATCACGTTAATGTTCAGTACGGCCCCTGACACACAGGTGCTATTACAGACATTTATTAAAAGACGGAAAAAAGAAACAAAGAATAGGAAGGAAGAATGGAGAGGGAGGAAGAGTAGAGGATGAGAGAAGTGGGAGCCAACTGAAACACTTACTGGGAAAACCTTCCCAATGTTGAGTATGTTTATAAAAAATAAGCCAAGATATCGCACCACTTTTTGTAATGAAAAAGATGGCTGCATATATATTAACATAGCATAATTTAATAACCTAGACCAAGCATTATATACTACTCTACCAGCTACAAGTTCACAGAAATCATCAACTAGAATTAAATGTAGAGACAGACTGATGGAAACATGCTATTAGAATAACTACTGGTCAACCAAGGTAAGTCTCATGCTTCTAACTCTACTGCCATTTGATAAAAGCAAACACTAATACATTTAACACTGTACGAATGGAACAGGGAAGAGAAGCTAGTGGTCCCTTTTTCTTGGAATGTAGTTGTGTCTGCTTTAGGGCTTCTGGAAATTCTAGGTTGCCCTAGTGAGCGCAGTTAAGTAAGACAGGCAGGATTCAGATCCCGCTATGTCTATCCTTAAAGTTCATACCAGAAAAGACAGCTAACTGCTGCAAGTTATGAAACACGAACTTGATTACAGGCCTCCTGTATCCCTGAGAAATGTTCCCACTCTTAGGTTAACATTCCTCATTCTCCACATTTCTATGCCTCTGTTCCCAGTCTCACTCCCTTGAGAGTTATCTGATTGGCAAGTTTTGAAGAAAGAGATAAACATGCTCATTTTAGCCCTTCTGCTCTCCTGTCTTCGGATTCGTCTGTCTATGCAGAATGTACACCCTGTTCTGCTCTCTGCATGTAGTAAAATGCCTGCAGTTATCTAGCTGTGCTCTAATTCACGAGTGAAATAGTAGGAAGGCTACTTGGCTGCAAATATAAAGTCCTGTACTCTAATCAGCTTTATCAGTATAAAGCTAATAATACTTTTATCTCCCTTTTTCCGACTCCTCTGTTTATCCAGAAAATCTTTGGCAAGGGATACAAAACATACCTGCCCAGGAGTAAAAATCCAGAAGAAAATTCATCCTTTTTACTATATATAGTAGCACTTTTAGAGGTTTAAACTGTTGTTTCTTTCCAATCCCCAAATGTTCTAACCTCTGATTATTCATTAAGATTATAATAAGTAATACAGCAGTAATTAACAGCCAAGGACTGTTTTAAGTGTTTCACATGTAGTAACTTATTTATTCCCCTCAACACCATGTATTATTATTAATCTCCATTTGATAGATGAGGAAACTGAGTAACTGAGAGGTTAAATAATCTTGCATGTGGTCACAGATAGGAAATGGTGATGGTTATGTTAAAACCAAATTGGGCCCCAGAGTCTATGCCCTTAACTAGAGTTCCTCAGTATAGTGGCTCTTGAGGGTCTTTACTTTGTTTTAAAAACAAAGTAAGGGCTTCCCTGGTGGCGCAGTGGTTGAGAGTCCGCCTGCCGATGCAGGGGACACGGGTTCATGCCCCGGTCCAGGAAGATCCCACATGCTGCGGCGCGGCTGGGCGCATGAGCCATGGCCGCTGAGCCTGCGCGTCCGGAGCCTGTGCTCTGGAACGGGAGAGGCCACAACAGTGAGAGGCCCGCGTACTGCAAAAAATAATAATAATAAATAAATAAAAATAAAATAAAAACAAAGTAAACAAGAATAAAAAGGAACAGAAAATATCAGTGCACAGCAAGTAGAAGTCCTGTTTTGTTTGGTACTTGTTTCAGTTATTTGTGTGTTTGTGTGTATATGAGTGAAAGAGAGACAGGACAAAAGAGGGGAGGGGGAGAGAGAGCGAGCGAGAGGGGAGATGTAAAAAGCTCTTCCTCCTGGGGTCAGAGTCTCTGTTCCTAATTAAGATGCCCGCTGTCTCCTCACAGGCCGGTGAAGAGTCCTGGGTCCTCTGGTAACAGCCTGGGACACACTTTACCCTCTTCCCCTAACAGTCTGGCATAGCAGCCATTTTTCCTGAACTAGGGTACCATCGAGTCTTATTAGTTAATATCATTCCACAATACTACCACGGTTCCCACCCTGCCCCAGGGAACTCAAAGGGGCACTGAAGAATATTTTCAATTTGGGGCAGAAACAGTGACATCTGTTAGACAACATATGAATCACGAGCTTGAGGTGGTTCCAGCACTTGCATCACACACAGGTACATATGTCGAGACAGAGTCTCCGTCCGTGGACCTGAGTTCCGATGTCTGCTGTGATGAAGAGCCCAGCACAGTAATGCACAGAAATCAACGTAGAACAAAAAATGAAGGTGGCAGTGGCCAGTCCGATCCCAAGACCTGTGCAGTGCCCAGTAAGCACACACTCCAGTAGTGAGTTACTGTGGTGATTAGAGAACAAAACTAAAATATTTTGTCTTTCAACTTATATATTATTTTTGAAGCGATCAGCAAATCGTTAGGACATAAATATTTACAATGTACAAGCATAATTATTATTAAGAACCGTTAGGTATTTATTTTGGCCTGGAGGCCATGAAAAGTTGACTGACTGCACTGAGACCAAGGAAATTTGGGGGACCTCTGCCCTATGATAAATAAAAGCTCCCCTTAAGAAGCTGTAAGATAAAGTCTAGCATTTAAGTCGGAAGGAATTTCAAACACTCCTTCATTCTGTGCATGTGGAACAACATAAATGGCCTTTGTTTTTCATTAAAGAGTCCTCATTTAATATAACTGAATATGAGCTCTCAGGTCTTGCTCTGCTTCTAATCTGCTGCAACACTCTGGGATCCAACAGAAAAGTGCCTGTGGAGTCATCACTATTATTCATGCAAAAAACTTATTGCTAAGAAATATCAACTGTAAAACTATGATAATTCAGCAGCCATTCACCTCTCGTCTTACCCCTGTCCCTGGCAGAGCTAGGACTCTGCCCTACCTGACAAGCAATTCTGCTATTTTAAATAATGAAATAAGGTCTTCCTTATGCATGCTGAGTGTTCACACAAACACAGGCTTTGGGATTTAACTCCTGATGTTTTGAACCATGTTGTCAGTATCCAAATGGGATTTACAGTGGACCAAAGCCACCACTGTTCGCACTGCATTACAGCTACACTAAAACACAACAACATACCACAATATTTTCATCTGGAACTTTTTGTTAGCCCATAGTTCAGTTCCGTTGGAGCCCATGAAACGCGCGGTGCTTTCTAAGTTGAAAGCCTCTATTTACAGTACTTCTTTAAGTAGCTGAGATGGAGGAGGAATACCACACAGGATATGATCCCTCTGACCTAAAGAGCGAGTAAAAATGCTCAATTTTAAATAAAAACTCTTGGGTAGCATAAAGGAATCATCAACTTAACAGTGATTGGTGACTAAAACACTGCTCTGGTCTTAGTTTAAAGTAAAAAACAAAATACAGCTCTTGAGTCTTCTTATGCTTTAAATGTGAAAACAGAGATGGGATAGGGAAGCACCCAAAGCTAATAAGAGGTAGGATGAGAGGAAGCTGCTATGGCAAAGAAATGCCTTCACACTAACGACACCCCAGGGTGAGCTGAAGGGAAGAGTCAATTCATTCAAAATTCAATGCGCAATTTCTACTCAATGCGAAGCTCTAAGTAACGACCAACACCCTACCTAACATGATTCTAGAGCCTGCGGACTTACTAAAGCATCTGTTCAAAACTGCAGAGCAGAGGTATGGAGGTGGGGGTAGGGTGGGGTCTCATTTTATGCACCACTTATTAAACTGAACTATTCCTTCTTTCTTTATTGGCCCAAACTTAAGTGACATGATTAACTATCTTCAGGGAAAAAAGCAAATTTAGTTTATCTTCATTTTCAATTCAAAGACACTGACAACAGCTGACATTTGCTAAAATAGCCCCCATCTTAGTGACAAAAGAAGTGGGATTCGAATGAGCACTGGCAGGTAATGGGTGGGCTCTGGGGCCGTTCCTGCTCTGGGGTCCATCAGCACTTCCCAGAATGGTGACTGGGAAGAAGGACGGGTCTGCCCGCTGTCCCCAAATGAACCTTCCTGAAAACAACTATGCTAAAGTATTTCTATTGTTTGCATGTGATGGATACATCATCATTTATACGTGTTGTGCAATTATCTGGATACTTTCTAACAGATGGAGTAACAACAATAAAATGAGAGGAAAACACTCTCTTAATTAGCACAGGCCCAAGATATGCACATCTGTCCTGGTGAAGAAACCCTCTGATGAGGCCCTCTTCCACATCTGGAACCACTGACAGCTTTGAGCCTTATTACACTTCATCACAGTAGGGCTTCATCCCCAGAAAGAAGGGCTGGAGGATCCACTGAATAACACAACAACTTAACCCTGGTGTCTCAGAATTTTCGTACTGAGGGGTTTAGTCACATTAAGTCCGCCTATAAAATAAAAATAAAACAAATAAAAAATCAGAGTGAGAAATGCCCTCAAGCACAATTTTACATGGAGAAATGGAAAAACACAAGCACGTGTGACTGTCTTATCTCTCCAGGAAATTAGTAGCCAAAGAGCTTCACTCCTCCAGTTTCTACTTCAATACTAATGGGTTCTGCAATTACCACATGGAACAAGCCCCCTGAATACCACCTGGTCTACCTCCCAGCAGTAAATTCCACTCCCATGCTTGTCAAGGCTCATTTAGATAGCACAGTGAGTTTCCTCTGTGAGCCTGCTCCCAGAGCTCAGAGTTGAAGATATAATGAGATACGAAGGTGTTTATCATGAAGTAGAATGGGAGTCTGAGCCAAAGCAACAGGAGATGGATATTGTGAGCAGGCTGAGAACAGAAAGGTTTTCTTCTTTAAAGTAGATTGGAAAAATAAACTGTTCCATAAGACACAAAGTTTGGGTGAAGATGAAAATCTTTAAGCAGAAGTAACTCTCCACCTTACAGAAACGTAAAAGAACAAAATAACATTTCAGAAACAAAGTAGGGCCAGCACATCTTTCATCATTGCTTCTTGCTACCTTTCCACATAAAATTTTGGTTCAACAGAGTTGTAATTTACCCCATCCCACAAGAAATGGTAAAAATTTTGCAACAGATGTTCTGTCTAAAAAGTTGCAATCAAAATCCTTGTTATGCATTTTGAAGACTTCAAGAAGGCAAAGTATGCATATAAAAATAAAGGCCAAAAAAATAAATTAAGAGAAGGAAAAAAACCTAAATTCTGAAAACCAATTTGGTTTAAACTGAAACTTACACTTCTGATAAACATTATGAACTAAGCCAACACATAAGGACCCTTCCCTCCTGCTCCAAACTCATGAAAACACTGCATAAAAGAGAAAATAACAATGAGGTATCAAGCATGAGCTAAACTAAACTGGAAGTGCCAATAATGAAGATAGAACTCAAAGTCAAAGCACTGATGAGAGATCAAGTAGAAACGGCTCATAAGGGGTAAAACACTGGGCTATAGGCCTTAATAACTAAGGGCTAGGGAAGAGGTTCCTGGATTCAGGCTCCACAGGAGACAGAAATAACCTATGCATTACAGCTAAAGAAAGTCACAAAGGTTGGCTTCATCTGTAAAATAGGGACCAGAAAAACGCTGCCTACCAGCCCAGCGGGGCAGTGAAGAGTCCAGAGCTTTGGGTGTGAAAAGAATCACCCATGAGAAATCGCTGGTAAATGAGATACACAAAATTCCAAGCACAGAAACTCACATAAAAACTGGTCCAGAAACAGTGAAACTCACTGTCTCAGACAAACTCAAAGCTGATCTGAAGGAATAAGACTCCCAAGGTCAGTAACCCCACAGAAGATGAGCTCATAGTCAAAGATTACAAACCATATAAGAAAACAAATCCTCATGAGGAAAGTTAAGTTACAAGAGACTTCACACTGTAAAAACCAGAAATAACTGAACTGTGTTAAAGGGCATTTAAATAGATATGAGAAGCTCTCCTAACAGAATGCCATGTATCAGACTCTCCAGATTAATCAGTATCCTTTCTCCCTTCCAATAAATTCACTGATGTCCAAGGCATATTGACATAGGGCATCTAGGAGGCAACTGCAGAAGACTGTATCGGGCCGCCTTCCAACTTTGTTCATGGATCCACCCCTTCTTCAGCATGACTCAAAGATAAACACCCTCTTTCCAGACCTCAGAGGTAGGTACTAATAGAGTAAGACAAAAAAGGTGCACTTTTCCCTTCCCTGTGACTTGGCATCTGACTCAGTCTGGCCAAACGGATGAGGAAGGTTAGTCTGCTGTGGAAGGAGGCTGTGAAGGACTTCTGGGAAAGTTTTTCTTACATGTAAGAAAGAGACGTAGGAATACCTGGAAATGATGTCATCATCCTGATTCCAGCCTGAGGGTAAAATCAACATACCGTCTAATGCCAGGATACCTGGTCAATAGATAATTTTAAACATTTCTACTGTAGCTGTATTTATGCCTCTTCTGCTTACCTTTTATAGACTATTTTTTCTCACTACAATGTATTCAATAATAATATTGTGAAATCAACACTGAATACTCCCCGCTAATTTTATGAAATTAAACCACCACACCCTGGATAAAACATGAATCAACGGGGAAAGCTCAGGAAACCAAAAGACCTAAAATACACAAGGAGAAATTTCTACATATCAAAATTTGGATATAGCTAATGGGAGGCTTAGAGAAAAATTTATAGCCTTCCGTCATAACTGACAATATTCAAGTAATTTGGAAAAAAGTAAACATGGTAAATGTAAGGAAAATAGAAGGAAATGATAATAGACCAGAAACTAGTAGAGTGAAAACAAACATAAAATAGAGGTGAACAAAATCCCAATCTAGCTCCTGAAAGAAAAGTATAAAGTACACAAACTTCTAGTAACACTAAACAAGAAAAAAAAATACAAAAGTCACAAAGCATATGAATTAAACAGGGCATATATACAGTATAGATTTAAAAAGCACCACCAATCAGAAATAATAGCATTGGCCTATTAGATCCACTGAGAAGTAAACTTTTACTGTGTTAAGTCACAGAAAGTTTTCAGCAGGTTGTGCTACTCTAACTAACAAAGCTAATAAGGGGTAACAGGATATATAGAGAACAGCAGTATTTTTTTAAAGATAGCTTTTTACATACCAGGAATAAAAAAGTAGAGAATTTAATTGAAAAACTATATCATTCATGATAGCAGCAAATGAGGTATTTAGAAATAAATCTAACGTAGATGTGTGAGAATTTTGCTGAGAAAATGCACAAAATACTAATGAAAGTCATAAAAGAAAACTTAAAAATGGATAAATAAGCTATGTAAGTGGATGACAAGACGTACTGTTTATAATAAATATCTAATTTTGCCTAGTCTATTAATAAATGCAATTTCTTATCAAAGTCCCAAAAGGGTTTTTTTTTGGTTTTTTAAGAACCTAGTCAACATCATTATAAAATTTCTGTGAAAGAGTGAAGTTCCAGGTGATTCTGACTGAAGCACACTGAGGAGACTTCTGTCCTGCCATATACCAGAACTTAAAAGTAGAACAGTATATAAAACAGTAACGATCTAGCACAGCCATAACACGTAAATGGAAAACTGAACAGAGCCCAGGAACAGACTCAGGCACATATGGGCACTTACCATATTATATAGGGGATATTACAACTGGCTTTCCATAGAGAAAAACTAGAATAAAAAACTTTCCTCACATAATACATTTCAGGTATCTTAAGGACTTACATGTGGAAACAAAACTTTAACACATATAACAACATTCTATAAAAAATATAACACCCATTACAGGATGTTTTATCAAACGATGCACCCCTCTCATATGGCCGTTTACGTTTATCTTCACCCACAGAAATCGTGTGTGCATAAGTCTATGAGCTCTGTGATGTGAGGAAAAAATACATCATCTCAGTGAATATTTTATCACAGTGCTTAGCACAGTTGTGGAGCACACAGTCTAGAAACAAGGTGTAAATGGTGTAAAAATGCTCTAAAAAACAAAACAAAGAGCAAAGTGATGGGGGCACCAGTGTTTACTGGGAAGATTTAAGCTGTTTTCTTTACAGGCAATGTGATTTGGTGTCAGCCTTGAGAAAAGGGTGGAACCATAAAAGGCAGAATATGGAGAAAGCATTTAAGACAGAAGAATGGTTTTAGCAAAAGCATTAAGGAGGGAGAATGTAAGTTTGAATAGATTTGGGATAATGGAGATAAGAACCATAGAGGGAAATAAAGCCAGAAATGCTCCAAGGGACAAAATTATGGAGAGTTGATTGAAATATGGAGCTTTTGAAGGTTTGTAAATGTCAGTGCAACATAATTAGATTTATGTTCCCAGTGAAAGTGAGAAACTTCTTATTTCCATTGAGCAACTGGTTAGAAAAAAAATGCTTTGAATATACTCCTATATATCAGAAAGGTCATGACTACTTTTATCCAGTTCATATTCAACTCAGTGATGTGGACTACACTGCCCAAAGATTAAAAATAGAAAATAAAAGCAAATGAAAACAGTAATGTAAGACTTTATTATATTTCATGTGATGGGAGAGAGAACCATGATATGAAACGAGTACTTCTAATATCTGCCTTTCACAAAAGAAAAAAGAGACAGTGAAGAGGTCTTGATTCTTTTTTCTTAAAAGTTAATGAATAATATCCATACACATGTCTGAATCAATCACACTCCCCCCCCTTTCCAATATATAGCCTTTATCTTATGTAACTCTAAGAGTAATACACCCTCATTATGGAAAATTGGAAAATGCAACAAGTATGAGAAAGAAAAAAAAACACCCATATTTCCACCATTCAAAGGTAAGTACTTTTAACATTTTGGTGATTATTCTTCCCAGCTTTAATTTTTTTGTTAAAAAATGCATCTATATATACACACAGAAAAATCAATTTTATGCTTTTTCTTCTCACTTAACATTGTATCATAAATGTTTCCCCAATTTGTTAGATATTCTTTGAATGAATCGATCACACTTTTATGAGAGAACTACCCTATTTTTACTGTCTCTTTTTATAATGTTAACCCTCAACTCCAGATTTTGAGCACTGGATAAAGGCAATTAGACACATTCTCAAATTATGAATGCTTTATAAATGAGCTAAGAAAATGTAAGCAAAAAAAAATATAAACAAGCAAGACAGTATGATAAAAACAAGAACTGATGAAAGAAAACGAAGGTATGCAGGGTAGATGTGGCTGAAGATAAAGGAACACCAACTGGATGACTATGTCTGGCGTACCGTGAGCTTGAGAGACAACACCAACGTGAGGCCAGAGCCCAGGAGGGCAGATGTATTGATAGGTTCACTCCAGATGTGTACGTTGCCCCCCTGTGAAACTAAGCTTAATTTCAAGATCAAACTGTTTGCTATCTCTGCTAGGTAGTAACCACCTTGCTCTACAAAGCAACAGTATCTCTAACAGAAAATGCATGGCCACAAACACTAAGAAGAAATAACTTAATTCTGGGTGGAAAATTATACCAATGTCCATGGATGCTGTAAGAATGTCATTATGTGGAAGAAAAGGCAATGAAGAAAAAGAATAAATCCAGTCATAATTTCTTTCACATGCATAGCAAAGACATTCTCTGCTAAAAGGAGGGGTTCGTCTGTTTCCCCCCGACAGTGACTCCTGTATAAAACTGATGTGTGCATCACAGATATTTCCCTTAGCAAATATTCCTAAACAAACAGGCATCCTAACCAAATAGCATCCTAGAATATTAAACCACAGAGAAAAGAAGAACTCTGGATCTGAACAATGTTCAATCTGTCTTGAAGATCTAACTTGTAGAAATGACAAACAACATAAAGGCTGTTTAAAAACCATCAGTAATTTGGTTATACATCCTCTTAGAACACTTAATGTGAAAATAATTCAGTACAATTCAAAGAATATTTCCTGAGTGCCAATGTGTTGGGTACTGTGCTTGCTTTTCAGGATTTAAGAGAGGAACACTTCTGAATGTCAGGAGTCTGGAGGAAGATGATCAAGCTTGCAAATAAATGACTGTGACACGATGGGGTAAATCGTATAGTAACAGACATAATAGAGATTAAACTGTCATCTGCAAAGTTATATACAAAAATCCTTTACACATAAATATCTTTCACCTTTATCATTCAATTCTTTTCATTTTCTTAATGGTGTCTTTTGAAGAAAAGCCTTTAATTTTGATGAAGTACAATTTATCAATTTTTTCTTTTATGGTTAGTATATTATGTGTACTAAAATAATCTTTGCTTATTCCAAAGTTTCCCACTTTCTCCCAGAAGTTTATGGTTTTCCTTTTATGCTTAGGTCTATGATCCACTTTGAACTAATTTCTGCATATAGTATGAGGCCCCTACCTCACTTTACCCTACAGACATCCAGTTGTAGCTGCATCATTTATTGAAAACACAAGTGTTTCCCCATTAAATTACACTGGTGCCTGTGACCGTGTATCTGTGGGTCTATTCGGTACTCTTCATTCTGTTCCATTATTCTACATGTCAGTGTTCATACACTAACCATACTTTTAATTACTGTCGTTGTATACCAAGACTACACATCTGGTAGTGAAAGTGTTCTGACTCTGTTTTTTCTTTCTTTTTTAAAATTTAATTTAATTTTTATATAGCAGGTTCTTATTAGTTATCTACTTTATGCGTATCAGTGTATATATGTCAATCCCAATCTCCCAATTCATCCTCCCCTACACTTTCCCCTCATGGTGTCCATATGTTTGTTCTTTACATCTGTATCTCTATTTCTGCCTTACAAACCAGTTCATCTGTACCATTTTTCTATATTCCACATACATGCATTAATATACAATATTTGTTTTTCTCTTTCTGACTTAATTCACTCAGCATAACAGTCTCTAGGTCCATCCACGTCTCTACAAATGACCCAATTTCGTTCCTTTTCATGGCTAATATTCCATTGCATATAGGTACCACATCTTCTTTATCCATCCGTCTGTTGATGGGCATTTACGTTGCTTCCATGATGTGGCTCTGTAAATAGTGCTGCAATGAACATTGGGGTGCATGTGTCTTCTTGAACTATGGTTTTCTCTAGGTATATGCCCAGTAGTGGGATTGCTGGGTTATAGAGTAGTTCTATTTTTTGTTTTTTAAGGAACCTCCATACTGTTGTCCATAGTGGATGTATAGATTTACATTCCCACCAACAGTGCAAGAGAGTTCCCTTTTCTCCTCACCCTCTCCAGCATTTGTTGTTTGTAGATTTTGTGATCATGCCCATTCCAACCGTTGAGCCCATTCTCATTAGTGATGTTGAGCAGCTTTTCATGTGCCTCTGGGCCATCTGTATGTCTTCTTTGGAGAAATGTCTATTTAGGTCTTCTGCCCATTTTTTGATTGGGCTGCTTGTTTTTTTAATACTGAGCTGCATGAGCTGTTTATAAATTTTGGAGATTAATCCTTTGTCTGTTGATTCGTTTGCAAGTATTTTCTCCCATTCTGAGGGTTGCCTTTTCGTCTTATACAGGTTTCCTTCACTGTGCAAAAGCTTTTAAGTTTAATTAGGTTCCATTTGTTTATTTTTGTTTTTATTTCCATTACTCTAGGAGGTGGGTCAAACAAGATCTTGCTGTGATTTATGTCAAAGAGTGTTCTTCCTATGTTTTCCTCAAAGAGTTTTATAGTGGCCAGTCTTACATTTAGGTCTTTAATCCATTTTGAGTTTATTTTTGTGTGTGGTATTAGGGAATGCTCTAATTTCATTCTTTTACATGTAGCTGTCCCGTTTTCCCAGAACCACTTATTATTATTTTAAATTTTTATTTATTTATTTTTGGCTGCATTGGGTCTTCATTGCTGTGTGCGGGCTTTCTCTAGTTGTGGTGAGCAGGGGCTACTCTTTGTTGTGGTGCACGGGCTTCTCAATGCGGTGGCCTCTCCTGTTGCAGAGCCTGGGCTCTAGGCGCACAGGCTTCTGTAGTTGTGGCATGTGGGCTCAGTAGTTGTGGCTCGTGGGCTCTAGAGCGCAGGCTCAGTAGTTGTGGAGCCCGGGCTTAGTTGCTCTGTGGCATGTGGGATCTTCCCGGACCAGGGCTTGAACCCATGTCCCCTGCATTGGCAGGCGGATTCTCAACCACTGTGCCACCAGGGAAGTCCCCCCAGCACCACTTATTGAAGAGGCTGTCTTCTCCACTGTAAATCCTTGCCTCCTTTGTTATAGATTAGTTGACCACAGGTGTGTGGGTTTACCTCTGGGCTTTCTATCCTGTTCCATTGATTGATAATTCTGTTTTTGTGCCTGTACCATATTGTCTTGATTACTGCAGCTTTGTAGTATAGTCTGAAGTCAGGGAGTCTGATTCCTCCAGCTCCGTTTTTTTCCCTTAAGATTGCTTTGACTATGCGGGGTCTTTTGTGTCTCCGTACAAATTTTCAGATTTTTTGTTCTAGTTCTCTAAAAAAGGCCATTGGTAATTTGATAGGTAGTGCACTGAATCTGTAGATTGCTTTGGGTAGCATAGTCATTTTCACAATATTGATTCTTCCAATCCAAGAACATGGTCTATCTCTCCATCTGTTTGTGTCATTTTTGATTTCTTTCATCAGTGTCTTATAGTTTTCTGAATACAGGTCTTTGACCTCCTTAGGTAGGTTTATTCCTAGATATTATATTCTTTTTGTTGCAATGGTGAATGGGATTGTTTCCTTAATTTCTCTTTCTGATCTTTCATTGTTAGTGTTTAGGAATGAAGAGATTTCTGTGCATGAGTTTTTTTGGGGTTTTTTTTGCGGTACGCGGGCTTCTCACTGCTGTGGCCTCTCCCGTTGCAGAGCACCGGCTCCGGACATGCAGGCTCAGCGGCCATGGCTCACGGGCCCAGCCGCTCCACAGCATGTGGGATCTTCCCAGACCAGGGCACGAACCCGCGTCCCCTGCATTGGCAGGCGGACTCTCAACCACTGCGCCACCAGGGAAGCCCTGTGCATTAGTTCTGTATCCTGCAACTTTACCAAATTCATTGATTAGCTCTAGTAGTTTTCTGGTGGCATCTTTAGGATTCTCTATGTATAGTATCATGTCATCTGCAAACAGTGACAGTTTGACTTCTTCTTTCCCAATTTGTATTCCTTTTATTTCTTTTTCTTCTCTGATTGCTGTGGCTAAAACTTCCAAAACTATGTTGAATAATAGTGGCGAGGGTGGATATCCTTGTCTTGTTCCTGATCTTAGAGGAAATGCTTTCAGTTTTTCACCATTGCGAATGTTTGCTGTGGGTTTGTCGTATATGGCCTTTATTATGTTGAAGTAAGTTCCCTCTATGCCCATTTTCTGTAGAGTTTTTATAATAAATGGGTGTTGAATTTTGTCAAAAGCTTTTCCTGCATCTATTGAGATGATCATATGGTTTTTATCCTTCAACTTGTTAATATGGTGTATCACATTGATTGATTTGCGTATAGTGAAGAATCCTTGCATCCCTGGGATAAATCCCACTTGATCATGGTGTATGATCCTTTTAATGTGTTGTTGGATTCTGTTTCCCAGTATTTTGTTGAGGATCTTTGCCTCTGTATTCATCAGTGATATTGGTCTGTAATTTTCTTTTTTAGTAGTATTTCTGTCTGGTTTTTGTATCAGGGTGATGGTGGCCTCGTAGAATGAGTTTGGGAGTGTTCCTTCCTCTGCAATTTTTTGGAAGAGTTTGAGAAGGATGGGTTTTAGCTCTTCTTTAAATGTTTGATAGAATTCACCTGTGAAGCTATCTTCACAGGCTGTACTTCACAGTCCTGGACTTTTGTTTGTTGGAAGATTTTTAATAACTATTTCAATTTCATTACTTGTGATCGGTCTTTTCATATTTTCTATTTCTTCCTGGTTCAGTCTTGAAAGGTTGTACCTTTCTAAGAATTTGTCCATTTCTTCCAGGTTGTCCATTTTATTGGCATAGAGTTGCTTGCAGTAGTCTCTTATGATGCTTTGTATTTCTGTGGTGTCCATTGTAACTTCTCCTTTTTCACTTCTAATTTTATTGATTTGAGTCCTCTCCCTCTTTTCCTTGATGATTCTGGCTAGAGGTCTACCAACTTTGTTTATGTTCTCAAAGAACCAGCTTTTAGTTTTATTGATCTTTGCTACTATTTTCTTTGTTTCTGTTTCATTTATTTCTGCTCTGCTCTTTATGATTTCTTTCCTTCTACTGACTTTGAATTTTGTTTGCTCTTCCTTCTCTAGTTGCTTTAGGTGTAAGGTTAGATTGGTTTTTTAAATTTATTTATTTATTTTGGCTGCATTGGGTTTTTGTTGATGCACGCAGGCTTTCTCTAGTAGTGGCAAGCAGGGGTTGCTTTTTGTTGCGCTGCGCAGGCTTCTCATTGTGGTGGCTTCCCTTGTTGCAGAGCACGGGCTCTAGGCACACGGGCTTCAGTAGCTGTGGCCTCGTGGGTTCTAGAGCGCAGGCTCAGTAGTTGTGGTGCACAGGCTTAGTTGCTCCATGACATGTGGGATCTTCCTACAGCAGGGCTTGAACCGGTGTCCCATGCATAGGCAGGCAAATTCTTAACCACAGCGCCACCAGGGAAGTCCCAGGTTAGATTGTTTATTTGAGATTTTTCTTGTTTCTTGAGGTAGGACTGTATTGCTATAAACTTCCCTCTTAAAACTACTTTTGCTGCATCCCATATGTTTTGCATTGTTGTGTTTTTGTTGTCATTTGTCTCTAGGGATTTTCTGATTTCTTCTTTGATTTCTTCAGTAATCTCTTGGTTATTTAGCAATGTATAGTTAGCCTCCATGTGTTTTGTTTTTTACGTTTTATTCCCTGTAATTTATTTCTAATCTCATAGTGTTGTGGTCAGAAAAGATACTTCATATGATTTCAATTTTCTTAAATTTACCGAGGCTTGATTTGTGACCCAAGGTGTCATCTATCCTGGAGAATGTTCCGTGTGCACTTGAGAAGAAAGTGTAACACACTGTTTTCCGATGGAATGTCCTATAAATATCAATTAAATCTATCTGGTCTACTGTGTCATTTAAAGCTTGTGTTTCCTTATTAATTTTCTGTTTGGATGATCTGTCCATTGGTGTAAGTGAGATGTTAAAGTCCCCCACTATTATTGTGTTACTGTCGACTTCCTCTTTTATAGCTGTTAGCAGTTACCTTATGTATTGAGGTGCTCCTATGTTGGGTGCATGTACATTTATAATTGTTACATCTTCTTCTTGGATTGAACCCTTGATCATTAGGTAGTGTCCTTCCTTTAGGACAGTGTCCATTAGGTAGTGTCTCTTGTAATATTCTTTAAAGTCTTTTTTACCTGATATGAGTACTGCTACTCCAGCTTTCTTTTGATTTCTATTTGCATGGAATATATTATTCCATCCCCTCACTTTCAGTCTGTATGTGTCCGTAGGTTTGAAGTGGGTCTCTTGTAGACAGCATATATATGGGTCTTGTTTCTGTATCCATTCAGTGAGCCTGGGTCTTTTGGTTGGAGCATTTAATCCATTCACGTTTAAGGTAATTATCGATATGTATGTTCCTATTACCATTTTCTTAATTGTTATGGGTTTGTTTTTGTAGGTCCTTTTCTTCTCGTGTTTCCCACTTAGAGAAATTCCTTCAGCATTTGCTGTAGAGCTGGTTTGGTGGTGCTGAATTCTCTTAGCTTTTGCTTGGCTGTAAGGCTTTTGATTTCTCCATCAAATCTGAATGAGATCCTTGCTGGGTAGAGTAATCTTGGTTGTTGGTTTTTCCCTTTCATCACTTTAAATATGTCATGCCATTCCCTCTGGCTTGTAGAGTTTCTGCTGAGAAATCAGCTGTTAACTTTATGGAAGTTCCCTTGGATGTTATTTGTCGTTTTTCCCTTGTTGCTTTCAGTAATTTTTCTTTGTCTTTAATTTTTGTCAGTTTAATTACTATGTGTCTTGGCGTGCTTTTCCTTGGGTTTACCCTGCCTTGCACTCTCTGTACTTCCTGGACTTGGGTGGCTATTTCCTTTCCCATGTTAGGGAAGTTTTTGACTATAATCTCTTCAAATATTTTCTCAGGTCCTTCCTCTCTCTCTTCTCCTTCTGGGACCCCTATAATGCGAATGTTGGTGCGTTTAATGTTGTCCCATAGGCTGTCTTCATTTCTTTTCATTCTTTTTTTCTTTATTCTGTTTCGTGGCAGTGAATTCCACCATTCTGTCTTCCAGGTCACTTATCCATTCTTCTACCTCAGTTATTCTGCTATTGATTTCTTCTAGTGTAGTCTTCATTTCAGTTATTGTATTGTTCGTCTCTGTTTGTTCTTTAATTCTTCTAGCTGTTTGTTCTTTAATTCTTCTAGGTCTTTGTTAAACATTTCTTGCATCTTCTCGATCTTTGCCTCCATTCTTTTTCCGAGGTCCTGGATCATCTTCACTATCATTATTCTGAATTCTTTTTTGGAAAGGTTGCCTATCTCCACTTCATTTAGTTGCTTTTCCTGGGGGTTTATCTTGTTCCTTCATCTGGTACATAGTCCTCTGCCTTTTCATTTTGTCTATCTTTCTGTAAATGTGGTTTTTGTTCCACAGGCTGCAGAACTGTAGTTCCTGCTTCTGCTGTCTGCCCTCTGGTGGATGAGGCTAAGAGGCTTGTGCAAGCTTCCTGATGGGAGGGACCGCTGGTGGGTAGAGCTGGCTGTTGCTCTGGTGGGCAGAGCTCAGTAAAACTTGAATCTGCTTGTCTGCTGATGGGTGGGACTGGGTTCCCTCCCTGTTGGTCGTTTGGCCTGAGGCAACCCAGCACTGGAGCCTACCTGGCTCTTTGGTGGGGCTAATGGCAGACTCTGGGAGGGCTCATGCCAAGGAATATTTCCCAGAACTTCTGCTGCCAGTGTCCTTGTCCCTGGGGCAAGCCACAGCCACACCCTGCCTCTGCAGGAGATCCTCCAACACTAGCAGGTAGGTCTGGCTCAGTCTCCTATGGGGTCACTGCTCCTTCCCCTGGGTCCCGATGCGCACACTACTTTGTGTGTGCCCTCCAAGAGTGGAGTCTCTGCTTCCCCCAGTCCTGTCAAAGTCCTGCAATCAATTCCCACTATGCTTCAAAGTCTGATTCTCTAGGAATTCCTCTTCCCGTTGCCGGACGCCCAGGTTGGGAAGCCTGACATGGGGCTCAGAAGCTTCACTCCAGTGGGTGGACTTCTGTGGCATAAGTGTTCTCCAGTCTGTGAGTCACCCACCCAGCAGTTACAGGATTTGATTTTATTGTGATTGTGCCCCTCCTACTGTCTCATTGTGGTTTCTCCTTTGTCTTTGGATGTGGGGTATCTTTTTTGGTGAGTTCCAGTGTCTTCCTGTCAATGACTGTTCAGCAGGTAGTTGTGATTCCGGTGCTCTCGCAAGAGGGAGTGAGCCCACTTCCTTCTCCTCCACCATCTTGCTCTCCTCTGCTCTTTTTCAAAATGGTTTAACTCTGCTAGGTCCACTGAAATTCAATCTAAATTTAAAATTCCAAGTATAAGTTTCTACAAAAAGCTCCCTGTGATTTGGCTGGGATTGTGTTGCAATAATAACTGAATTTGGGGGAAGTGGTCAGCTTTAAGTTTGAATAATCAAATCATGAACTAGATATATCCCTATTTTTGTTTCAATATTTTTTATTTTCTCTCAGTAGTATGGTTTTCTGTGTAGAGATCTTGTACAATTTTTGTTAAACTTATTCTGAAGTACTTTATGCATTTTGATGCCACTGTAAATAATATTTTCTAAAATTTCAGTTTCCATTTGCTTGTTGTCAACATATAGAACTACAACTGATTTTTATGTGTTGCCCTACTTAGACAATCATACTGTCTGTGAGTAAAGACAATGCTACTACTTCCTTTTCAATTTTATTCTCTCTTGACATATTGTGTAACTAGGACCTCCAAGTATAATAATGATCAAGGGGTTGAAGTGGATGTCTTGTGTCCTTTGCAGTCTCATGGGAAGAGTGTTCAACTTTCATCATTTGGTATGACCTTACCTGTAAACTTTTCATAGGTGCTCTTTTTTGAGCCGAAGAAATTGCCTTCTCTTCCTAGTCAGCTAAGAGTTATTATCATGAATGGATGTTAAAAACATTTTCTGAATATGTGAGATAATTATATGATTTTTTTCTTTATTGTTAATGTAGCTGAAATTAGCTAATTCATTTTTGAATAGTGAAAAAGCCTTGCATTCCAGAAATAAGCCTAACTTGGTTATGACACATTAGTTTCTTATTTAATTTGCTAAGACTTTTTGTGGGAATTTTATGTCAATGTTCATAAGGGAGTTTCTCTTTATATAATGTGTTTTTCAGGTTTAAGTGTGAGAGTAATTCTAGTCTCATAAGATGAATTAGGAAGTATTTCCTTCTTCTCTATTTTCTGAAAGAGTTTCAGTAATGTTGGTATTATTTCATATTTAGATGTTTAGTAGAATTCACCAGTAAACTAACCTTTGCCTGGAGTTTTCCTTGTGGAAATATTTTTGATTACAAATTCATTTCCTTTAGTAGATACAGCCTGGTCAACTTTCTATTCCTTTTTTGATCCAGTTTTGATACACCATATTTTTCAAGGAATTTGTCTATTATATCTAAAATATCAAATTTATTGGCATAAAGTTGTTCAAAATATTCTCTTTTTAAATGCCATTAGAGGGGCTTCCCTGGTGGTCCAGTGAGTAAGAGTCTGCACTCCCAATGCAGGGGCCTGGGTCCAATCCCTGGTTGGGGAACCAGATCCCACATGCATGCCGCAACTGAGAGTCCCCATGCCACAACTAAGAAGCCCGCATGCTGCAGCTAAGACCCAGCACAGCCTAAATAAATATTTTAAAAAATGATTCTACTTAAAAAAATACATATATATGCCATTAGAACCTCAAGTGATATCCACTCTTGCCCTCTTCCATTACAAAAATTTGGTAATTTATGAGTCTTCATTTTTCCCTTGATCAGTCTTGCAAGGGGCCTACCAATTCCATTGCTTCTTTGAAGAACCCATGGTTGACTGTAAATTTTCTGTGTTGTTAGCTTTCTATTTCCTTGATTTCTGCTCTTATCTATATTATTTCCTTCATTCTATTTACTTTCATTTACTTACTCTTCTTTTTAAATTTTCTTAGTGTGGAAACAGTTCACTGAATTCAACTTTCTTATTTTGTAATATAGGCATTTAAAGGTATAAATTTCACTCTAAGCACTACTTGAGCTGCATGACACAAAATTTCACATTTGTATTTTCATTTTCATTCAGTTCAAAATGACTTCTCATATTCCTTATGACTTCTTCTCTGAGCCATGGTATTTAGAATTGTATTATTTAATTTCCGAACATTGGGGGATTTTTCCAAAAATCTTATTATTACCTTCTAATTTAATCCCACTGTGGTAAGAGAACAATTCTGACATATTTTAGTCTTCTGAAACTTATTAAGATTTGTTTTTATGGCCCAGCATATGGTCCTCATTGGTGAACATTCCATACATATTTGAAAAACATATATATTCTTCAGTTGCTGGGTGTACTACTCTATAAATATTAAATAGATCAAGTTGACAGTCTTCAGAGCTTCTATATTTTTACTGCTTGTTTTTGGTTCACTTATTCTATCACTTTCTGAGAAATCGGGGTTATAAGCTCCAGCAATGACCGATGAGTATGGATCTGTCTGATTTTCCCTTTAGTTGTCAGTTGGCTCTTCATGAATTTTGAAGCTCTGTACTAGGTGCATGCATATGAAGGATTGTTATGTCTTTCTGGTTAATTATCTGCTTCATCATTATGACATGTACTTCTTTATCTCCAGGAATACTCTCTGGAAGTCTCTTTTACCTGATACTAATATAGCCATACCAGATTTCTTATGATGACTATTTACAAGGACTACCTTTGTACATTCTTTAAATTTCAACCTACTTGTGTTTATTACACTGTATGTCTTATAGACAGCATTGTTTCTTTTTTAATCAATTCTAATAATCTCTGTCCATTAACTAGAGTGTTTAGTCCGTTTGATTTTGACCTAACTACTGATATGCTGAATTTATATCTATCATCCATTTACCCCTCTCTGCTTCACTCCTCTCTTGTTCCTTTGCTGTCCTTTTTCTTCTGGGTAAATGAAGTAATTTTTAGTGTATTTTATTTCCTCTGTTGGATTTTGAGCTTTTTGGTTTTTGCTTTTGCTTTTGGTAGTTGCTCTACAGCTAACAATATGCACCTTTAACTTATCAAAGTCTATATAGATTAGAAATTATAAAACTTTGGGACTTCCCTGGTGGTCCAGTGGTTAAGAATCCACCTTCCAATGCAGGGGGTACGGGTTCAATCCCATATCTTAGGTCAGGGCACTAAGATCCCACATGCTACAGGGCAACTAAGCCCGCGCACTCTAGAGCCCGCATACCACAACTAGAGAGCCTGCACACTGCAATAAAGATCCCACATGCCGCAACTAAGACCAAATGCAGCCAAATAAATAAATAAATATTTTTTTTAAAAAAAGAAAATGACTTAAAAAAAAATCGAAACTGATAGTTTGTATTTTCTACTTCACAAAGTTAACAACCTGACAACCATATGTTTCTACCCTCCCCAATCTTTTGTGCTATTGTTGTCATATCTTTCAATTTTACTCCTATTATAAACTCCACCATACAATGATATTATTTTTGCTTCAGAGTCAGTTGTCTATACATATCAGCTTATTTACCATGTGTGTTCTTCATTCCTTCCTGTAGATTCATGCTTCCATCTGGTTTCATTTCCTTTGAGCTGGAAGAACATCCTTTAGCATTTCTTACAGAATGTGTTTTTTTAGAAATGAATATATTTTTAATTGAAGTATAGTTGATATACAATATTATATTAGTTATAGGTGTACAATATAGTGATTCACAATTTTTAAAGATTATACTCCATTTATAGTTATTATAAAATATTGGGTATATATCCTGTGCTGTACAACATATCTCTGTAGCTTACTGTATTTTTCTTTCTTTTAATTTTTTTAAATTAATTTTTTAATTGGAGTATAGCTGATTTACAATGTTGTGTTAGTTTCTGCTATACAGCAAAGTGAATCAGCCATCACGCAGACATACCTCCACTTAGGGATGCATTCTTTGCATATTTATTTATCTGAAAAATATCTATATTTAACCCTAGTTTTTGGAGTTTGTTTGTTTGTTTTTTGGTCCTAGAATTCTAGGCTGACAAATTTTCTTACAGTACTTTAGAAGAAGTTCCATTTTATTCTGATCTCCAATGTTTTGGATAAGAACTCAGCTATCACAGTTTCCCTTTACATACTGTGTTTTCTTCTTCCCTTGCTGCCTCTGTTTTTCTCTTTATATTTTGTTTCTAGCAATTATATTATAATGTTTATAGGTGTGGTTTTCTTTGTATTTATCCAGCTTGGTTTCACTAAGTTTCTAGGATCTGTAAATACACACGCTTTTTAAAAAGACTATTTTTTAGAGCACTTTTAGGTTAACAAAAAAATTGAGAGGGATGCACAGAGATTTCCCATACACCTTCATAAATCAGTGTACTTTAAATCAAAGAAATATTTCAGCCATTATTTTTACAGACTTGTTTCTACCCCCTTCTCACTCTTTTACTCTGCTGGAATTCCAGTTACATGTATATTAGCCCATCTGATAATGTCCAACGTGTCATGGAGGCTCTATTCATTTTGTAAAAACCCCTTTTCTCACAGTTGTTCACACTGGATAATTTCTATTGATCTGTTTTAAAATTTATGGGCTCCTTCTTTTGAAAGCTCTAATCTGTCATTAAGACCAACCACTGAATTTTTTCATTTAAATTTCAGTTTTCAAATTTCCATTTTTAAAACGTTTTCCTTTCTCAGTTGAGATTTCCTATCTGTTCTATCATCAACATTACATTTTCTTTAAGACTTTGAAGCACACTTATAGGAGTGACTTTAAAATCACTGTTAATTCCAACATCTAGGACTTCTCTGACTTGCTTTCTACTGCATGTTTTTGTTCACTATGGGTTACATGTTACTGTTCTTTGAATGTCTGGCGATATTTTTTAATTGAATATAGAATACTGTAGATGATACACTACAAAGACTCTGGATTCTGTTATTTTCTTCTGAAAAGCAATGATTTTTATTCTAGTAGATAATTCAGTTAATAGCTGATTTCCTTGACCTTGTATAGGCTTGGATTTATCCTTTGTTGGGCTGATCTGTTGAAAGCTCAGGGTATTTCCCAAACCTCTCTATCTTGATGGGACTCATCCTCCAAATTCTACTGTCCCTGTAGACTGCCTTGGGGCTTTCAGTTTTGTTACACTACATCTATGGTTAGCTTTATTGTAGGTCATGATCCCTACTCCTAAAAGCCAGACTTTCTGTTATCTCAGCAAGATGCCTTAAGTTTTAACAAGACTTTTGCCACTGTGACTGGGTTGGAATTGAAACTTCCCCAGCACTGCTGCTCTAACTCTAGCATCACAATTCCACTTCCAACCCCAGAGCCACTTATCTCTGGTAGGCCTTGGGTAGTCTGATCCAGTGAATGTGAGGCTTAGTCCTCAGCCAAGGAATTATGGACATCTGACCCCCAACTTCTGCTCAGTATACTGTTTATATATAAATTACTTCTCTGATTTACTCAGAGCATTTGCAACTATAGAATCAAGGATGTCAGAAGGTCACCTAGTCAAAGAATCATATGATTTTTAAAACGACAGGAATCTTAGAGATGCAGGAAACCCTTTCATTTCAGAATGAGAAAACTGCCAACCTGAAAAGTTAAGTGCAAACTTAACAATTTTCAGTTGTATCATGCTTTGCAAATATTCAGCTTGACCAATTTCAAAGTGTTTTTATCACGTTATCTCATTTAATCCTCACAACAACCTCATGAGGTAGGTCAAAGTATTATTAACCCGGTTTATAACTAGCTCAAAATGTAAACACATTCTTTGCTACAAAGAGCATCTTATAATACTCTTTTACTCAGAATCTTCAGCCAGGAAAAGCTTATGATTAAATAAATGGATTACTATTTCTACATACAAAGCTTGAGGGAAGTTTTATCCATTTAAAGAATGAGTAAATACCTTTATGGTACTCTGAGGGACACAGAGAATGAAGATCCTGAAAGGAAAAGATTTTTTTTTTTAATCCCAAACTAAAAAACCCTCTCATAATGGTATATTATGTAAAAAATTTTCTTACAATGAGTATTGCAATTAGCTTAAGGCATTAGGTTACCTACCTGGAATAGTTGTCCCTTTAGCTGTTTCAACTGTATTAAACAAAGGGACTAGGGTTCATCCTACACCTCCAGTAGAGAAAAAAATAAAAAGATAAGTAAGAAGTAGGGCAATAATCCCACTCCTTTCCCCTTCAGGAAAAAGAGGATGACCTATATTCTTAATTTCATCCCTGCACAAGTGAGGACATTCTTGCACACAAACCATACACTGATGGGGGAAAGACAGAATTATAAAAACTGGAAAAGAGAGGGACTTTGGGGCCTTTATCTGAAAAGTTCAGCTCTTTACATAGAGATTACCACAGCCATTTAAGACATTTTAAATGAAAAAAATGATTAGGAAGCATGATTTCTTCAGGAAAGTGGTTTTTCTGTTTGGAATTTACATCTAGCCTTAAATGGCTAAAAGGTAGAATGGATTTAGGATTAAGGGAGGAGAACGGGCAAGGGATATTAGGGTTGTTTGTAAATGATTCTAATTCAGGTCACAAGAGGATAAAACGATTTGAGAAAAACATTTGAAATACTCGTGCCTCATCTCGTGAGAAGCTGAGCATCACGGTCACCATTTAGGAGCAGGGAGAGGTAAGGAACTCAAATACTGTACTGTAAATACTGTAATTACTGTACTTAATTAACCCATCTCCATCACTGTCCTTAACAACTCAGAGCCCCAACTAAACTCTTAGTTCTGATGAGAAAAGATGTTTGACAGTTGATACCACACATTCTGTGAAGTAGGACGCACGAGAGAGCTGGATGTGAGGGTAGAAAAAGAGGGGACAGAATTAAAGAGTTAACCAAGGCTAGGAAGGAAGTCCCCAAGTCAAGAGCTAGAAACTTTTCTTTATAATTTTAATTAGGACCAGTCCCACTAGTGTTATTTATTGCTATACTATACAGCATACTTTGCTTTCTTTTTCAACTCAAGTGTAGGAAATTTTTATAAGAATGTATGTGATTTCCCACAAAATATTTAAAGCTCAGTATTTCAGGCCACTGTGAAAAATGCTTCCAACTCCACTAAAAGTCCTTTGTCATATGTCCAATGACTCAAACAAAGGCATTTGGTGAAGTATACATAAGTGTGGCTTTGCAAAAAGTATACATGTTCTAGTTCTTACATATCTTAAAAGGCATTTCAATTTGTTACTAGCATATAATTTGCACAACTATTATCAATTTTGTGGTTAATTTGGAAGACTGTCATAGATCCCCAAGTGGGATTTTATTTTTTAATGTCAGCAAATCTACAATAAATTTTAAAATGAAATTCTACAGAATATTAGGAGATAAAATAATTTAAAATACAGTCTCATTTTAATTATTCAAAGTAAAACAGATTGATCACCTAACTATACTAACCCCAAGTAGCCTGAACTTTTCCCAGTAACCATTTTCTACAGCTTCCTTAATTCCAAGCATACTACATTTTTCTCTCAAATTAAAAGGCAAGTATTTTTTAAATGCCAGAATTCAGATTACATTACTGAACTCTTCTCAGGTACATACGAAAATTTATTTCACGTGGGTGGGAAGTCAGATCGTTCTGTAGCCAGAAGTCATCTCACGAGTATACAATGTGGCCCACAGCGCTTTGGACTTCTCTAGCAACTTTATTAATGGGATGCTATTTGTCACACAGCTCTAGATTCTCAAAGAAACTAAACAGCGATTCCACCACCACCTTCCGAAACAAACGAATTCTCAGTATAGTCAAATGCGTAGTTTGATAAAAGTTTACTCAAAATGAAACGTGAGTCTTTTGAGCTGTATTCATAATGCTAACATAGGGTGAGACTGCAGTAGGACTTTGAATGCAGGGCAGTGGAGAATGAATCAGCTCATCTAGAAATCCTGATAGTGAAGCTCGTGACCTGAACTGATACTCAGAATTTATTATGGTTGTTATTTTATTACCTTCCTCCCTCTCCCGTTCATCCCTTCTTTCTTAGTCAAAGAGGTTAACATAAAAGTGAAGGAAAAAAAACAGTGATTAACAAAACCACAGCATAAGGAGAAGAACCAACATGAGATCTGCCAATGAAAATGTCCCTTCTCCCCAGGGCTAGCCAACCAACTCAAGTGCTTCTTCTGAGACACTGGCAGGCTACCAGGTGAACAGCTCCACATCTCCCCAGACTCACGGCCGTCTGTCTGTAACAGACACTCAGAAATTACAATTATAAATACTAGGGATAGAAGAGAACTATCAGGGCATTCCTTTTGGTTTGACTAGTTCAGGATTATTCCAGAAAACTAGACTATCCTGGTGCTTTGCTGAAGGACTGTCTCTACAAATAGGCCAGCCATCCTTTCTTCAGGGAAGACTTTTCTTATTCCAGATTCAGTGACACATGTGCATGTTTCAGGCTCTTGTGCACATTGCATTCCCTTCATATTTCTTCTGCATTTCAAGTTCTCTGGTTAGAGTAAACAAGTCCTTTTAACTTGTTCAGTTATTATTAATAAAACAATGAACACATTTAAAATATGGTGGGTCCTGCCATAACTACAGAAGGAAGAATCTTTTTGTCATTGCCAACAGCCACAGATAGGATATTACCTTTCTTCTTTTACATTTTGCTCAAATACTTTTCTGATTTCCTGCAAATTGTTGCCAGTAAGTACACGCAGCAAGCTAACAATACCCACTACTAAGGGCTTCCTATGCCAGGCACTGCTCTCAGTCCCGTATAGCAACAATTTCTTATCCTACTGTGATGAAGATGCTATGAAGCAGGGACAATCATTATTGCCATTTTACAAATAAGGGGACTGAAGCACAAGAAGGCTAAAGAACTTGCTGAAGACACAGAGCTCATAAGGGGCAGAGTTAGAATCCAGATTCAGGCTCTTTCATTCCAGGAAGTATGCTCTCACTATTTGCCACAAGTAATTAGATGCAGATACCATGCAGAACTCCTTGGGGGCAGTGAACTCCTTGCAAATTGACAATGAACGAAGCAAATTCTGAGCAAAGTTGTAGAACTGAGACACTCCCAACCCAGGACACATGATTAGCAGAAACTGTTCAACATATGGAGAGGAGTCCAGAACATAGCAGAAGAAAGTCTATTCCCTTGGTCAGCTATGCAGGGAAAAGGAATCAAAAGTTTACTGTATCAGAACCCTCAATATGTCATTCACAGTGTTTTGTGTATAATTATGCTTAGGTTAATTGTACAGCTGTTTTTTTTTTTTTTGTGGTACGCGGGCCTCTCACTGCCGTGGCCCCTCCCGCCACGGAGCATAGGCTCCGGACGCGCAGGCCCAGCAGCCATGGCCCACGGGACCAGCCGTTCCGCGGCACGTGGGATCCTCCCAGACCGGGGCACAAACCCGCACCCCCCACACCAGCAGGCGGACTCCCATCCACTGTGCCACCAGGGAAGCCCAATTGTACAGCTTTTGATTGAGGTTTTATGAATTATTACTTAATATTTGTATGCCAAACTTTAAAAATTAAACTATAGTTGATTTACAATATTATGTTAGTTTCCGGTGTACAGCATAGTGATTCAATATTTTTGTTTGTTTGTTTTGGGTTTTTTTTTTTGCGGTACGCGGGCCTCTCACTGTTGTGGTCTCTCCCGTTGCGGAGCACAGGCTCCAGACGCACAGGCTCAGTGGCCATGGCTCACGGGCCCAGCCGCTCCGCAGCATGTGGGATCTTCCCGGACCGGGGCACAAACTCGTGTCCCCTGCATCGGCAGGCGGACTCTCAACCACTGCGCCACCAGGGAAGCCCATGATTCAATATTTTTATACATTATACTCCGTTTAAAATTTTTACAAAATAATGGCTATATTTCCCTGTGCTGTACAATTAATTGCTGTAGCTAATCTCCAAAATATACAAACAGCTCATACAGCTCAATATCAAAAAACAAACCACCCAATCAAAAAATGGGCGGAAGATCTAAATAGACATTTCTCCAAAGAAGACACACAGATGGCCAAAAGGCACATGAAAAGATGCTCAACATCGCTAATTATTAGAGAAATGCAAATCAAAACAACAATGAGATATCACCTCACATCAGTAAGAATGGCCATCATCAAAAAAAACCTACAAACAATAAATGCTGGAGAGGGCATGGAGAAAAGGGAACCTTCTGACACTGATGGTGGGAATGTAGATTGGTGCACCCACTATGGAGAATAGTATGGAGGTTCCTTAAGAAACTAAAAATAGAGTTACCATATGATCTAGCAATCCCACTCCTGGGCATATATCCAGAGAAAAACATAATTCAAAAAGATACATGCAACCCAGTGTTCATTGCAGCTCTATTACAATAGCCAAGACATGGAAATAACCTAAATGTCCATCAATAAATGAATGGATAAAGAAGATGTGTTTTATATATTTATACATATATATGTATACACACACACACACACTCACACACACTGGAATATTATTCAGCCATAAAAAGGAATGAAATAATGCCATTTGCAGCAACATGCATGGACCTAGAGATAATCATGCTAAGTGAAGTAATCTGGACAGAGAAAGACAGATATCATGATATCACTTATATGTGGAAACTAAAAAAAAAAAAAGAAAAGAAAAAAGGTACAAATGAACTTATATACAAAACAGAAATAGACCCACAGACATAGGAAACAAACTTATGGTTACCAAAGGAGAAAAGAGAGTGGAGGAGGGATACATTAGGAGTTTGGGATCAGCCACCACTCTCAACAGCATGTTTGGGTAGACCATTTGGCCTGAAGTGCTTAATTTGTTAAAAGAAAGGTATTAAACAACCATTTTATTAAGATATGAAAATGAGAGGCAACAACAAGGAGAAATTTTTAAGTGCAAATTAAAGCAAGGACTACTTTAAAAACTTTAAGTCAGTAAATCTGCATGACAAAAATCTTGTAGAAAATCTAAGAACAGCATGATGCTGTAGTAGTATCTCCTGAGCAAATGAGGAAGGTGATTTAAGACACAGGTCACCTGTCACAGCCAGGTTTTGACACCTTATTTCTAGAACTTTTATTCAATGTTTATTCATCAAATTTCTATACCCCTTGTAAATTCTCTGAATACTTTAATTACTTATCCCATGCCTTAGTGTGTGAGTGCTTGATCTTACCAAAAACAGTTTTGCAAATCACAGTATTTTTCTGAAATGTAATCTCTAACCTGGGTTGGCAAGGGAAGTCCATAAGAAAGTTTAGCACTGTGGTTCCAAAAATAATAAAACAAAAAAATCACACGCAATTCCCTTTTAATGGTTTAAAGTCAAGCATTCTTTAAAAAGTTCTTTCATATCTTTTCAAAGTCCTAATAATAAAGGAAAATTCCTTTACAAAGCCACCACAGTTTTGCTATGGACACTTGAACTGAGTGGGAAAGATCTGACAAGTCAAGTCAAGATACTGGTACAGAGAGAAAACGAAACAATACTCCTATCCCGTTGCTTTAGCAGGGCCTGTTTGTGCTTAGGAGTATCGCATCGATACCTTGTATTTCCGAATATTATATCCATCCTTCTTCTATGTTCTTATCATCAGTGATAAAACCTTGTCTTAAACTGCTTCTACTAACCTGCTCGTAAGAAGCAAACTTTCTCATCATGATACTCAGAACTCTAAATTCTCCCCGTTCTCCCTGCGTATCAACCGATTTCTGGCTCCAGTTATCTGTCACTTCCGAGAGCACATCACCTGTAATACTTTTCTAAAAGATCAGGCTCTCTTAACCTCCCACTGTGTCCTAATAATCCATAAGCACAGGGGACACCCCGACATTTGTTTCCTCAACTCCTGGGCTGCCGTCATGATAACAAAACAATCATGCCCCATGAAAATTCATGCTGAGGTGTCACGGCAAGATCCTCTGCTACTTTGTAATTCTCATATTCAACATTTATCGATAGTTCAAAGTAGCAGAAAAGAAGAGAGGATGTTAGCTTCAAGCACTGGCTGGGGTCAGAAAGACTGTTTACTTTACGTCAGAGAGAGTGCGTATTTATTGCAGAGAAGAAGGAACTAACAGAAAGTGAGCAAAGATTATGTGAAAGAAAATTAATGGAGACAGATTGCAGAGGAGGGAACCAGAGCTTAAATCTGTGACAGAAATAAGAAGGGAGCTTGGTGAAGGAGAGACAGTATCTCCTCTGAGTCAGAAGAGAAGATGACAAAAACACAGGTAACTGCTGAGGTGATGAAGGTAACCGAGGGGTCCCAGCATAAACTTGGTTTCAGTAAAATGAGAGCAGGACAATTACATAGGGGTGGGGATTGGAGTGATGGGAAAAGTACTAAGGGACTTAAAAAAGAGACATACTTGTTCTGAAGAGAAGGAAACCAGAACTTTTCAAAGTCACAGAGGAGAAAAAGAAGCAGCTGTATTATGCAGAGCAGATATATACAGCCTTCACAACAGACTATCTCAAGGGAGCTGCAAGATGCCTGAAAAGTAGGAAAATGATGTAAAGGAAGGTTCTGCTAAAAGTGACAATTCTGTAAAAGCTGACTGGAGAGCGTGGCAAATATTAATGGTTAAATATGGGGGATGGGTATAAGGAGGTTCATTATACTATTCTCTACTTTTGTGTACCTTTGGAAATGTTTATAATAAAACACGTTTTTAAAAATTGCCTAGCCATCGTATGTCCTCAGGAGCAATGGTTATCTTCCTCAGAAAGCTCGACAACTTGCCAGAACTTTCCAGAAGGTTTTAGGAATTTCAGAGACACAGTTGCATACACTCTAGAGGACTGCAAAATTCAATGACAGGGAGGCAAAAAAAGTTTCCCTTTGACCAGGATTTGTCCCAAATTTGTTCTAAGGAGTGAGAAACACAAGTGAGCATTAAAATTAGGCTAAGTGGGTCAGGCGTGACGAACAGGGCCAGAAGATGAAAGCGATGAGGACAAGTATTTCTACTAAGCATATGCCTGAAGACCAATACTCTAGAACTTACTTCATCTCCAGAACTTCCTCTAAGTGTTTTCTTCTCTCGGCCCGAAGGTTGGTCAAATGAGTCTCCTTCTCTGCCAGTGACTGCTGGGTGCAGGACAGCTTCGCCTTCATGGACTCCAGCTCCTGCTTTACCTTCTCCATGGCCATCAGCAACTCCTCCACCTACGATCAACGCACAAAGGTCAGAAACTGAGCATCTGGGCCAGGTACAGTCAGAGGAGCTGGGCAGTGGGCAACGCCTGGGTCCACAAAGTTGAAGACACGCCCATCAAAAATTCTGTACTCTCGCAGGATCAGACATAAATGGCAGTTAAAGAAATACATCTCTCATCTTCCCTCCACTATAATTCTTCTCAGTTTAGGTCCAAAAAACCCTCATTTTCTTTCTGACAAATGTAAGGGCATCAGAAGTTACACTGTGCCAGAAACAATCCCTTCTAAGGAATTTATTTGGAAACAGTCCAAAAACTTCCATGGAAATAACAATATAATGCAGATAAAAATATAAGGAACAAAATCGTAATAAATATTTCTAGAAGGATTTTAGGAAATAAAAGCCATAAACTTGACTAATACCAGATGCAGAATAAACATAAATGAGTCATTTTTATTCGTTCAAACTAAGATTCTTCTGTTTATACCATCACAAAGAATTTCTTGTTAAAGAAACAGCTAGAATTCAATCGGATAATTTCCTGCTCTAAAGCTAGGTAGGTAGAGATTTTTTGAGGAAGGCAGGAAGAAAAAAAATATATGACCAGATAGAGAAGAGACACAATGCTTTTAAAAGACCTGTAAAGGACTTCCGTGGTGGCGCAGTGGTTAAGAATCCGCCTGCCAATGCAGGGGACACAGGTTCGGGCCCTGGTCTGGGAAGATCCCACATGCCGTGGAGCAACTAAGCCCGTGCACCACAACTACTGAGCCTGTACTCTAGAGCCTGTAAGCCACAACTACTGAGCCCACGTGCCACAACTACTGAAGCCCGCGGGCCTAGAGCCCATGCTCCACAACAAGAAAAGCCACTGCAATGAGAAGCCCGCGCACCGCAACGACGAGTAGCCCCCGCTCACCACAAATAGAGAAAGCCCACGTGTAGCAATGAAGACCCAACACAGACAAAAATATAAATAAATAAATAAATTTATTTATTTTAAAATAACTAAATAAAATAAAAGACCTGTAAAAACATGAGAGAAAGAAGACAGAATGCTAAAACACAAGAAACTAAGAGAGCAAGTTCTGTACTTTATCAGTTATTTCCACTTATCAGAGGTGAAAAGATGTTGCCAAAATATCTGTTATTACCTAAAAACAACCTCAACCAGAAAATCAAACAGCCAAGTATACCAATCACAAGAGTTTACAGTCAGTTTGCTACTTGACAAGAAATAATCTTGGTTATAATCCTTTCCAGAGGTAGAGGTGAGTGTATGTAGATGGACTGGTAACAGCTGTTAAAAAGTTACACTTAGTTTTTTGGCACTTGAATTATTTTACTTTGGGTATCTTCTCAGAAGTGATCAAGTTAATGCTCTCAGCTAAACAGCCTCCTGACAGTCCCAGTTGCTGTGAGATTTTTTTCTTATTATGCAGATCTCTTTGGATATGTATTCACATATCAGCAAGCTTTACAAGAACATATAACTGCCTGCCTTTTTGAAAACTGTCAATAAGGATGATTCTACGTTATCAGTTTAATTCATATAAAATCTTAGCAAAAACTAGATTAAATTATGCCCCAAGGTATACTCTTACAACACAAAATCAGCCATCAACAGCATCATTTATAGAAGGTCTAATAAATAGTGAGATGTGTCCATCTTTTATGAACTTAAGCGTATCTCACAACATCTCCCTCCCATCCTGTCCTTCACTGCTCCAGGCAAGCAACGGTATCAGTTTCTTACATAACTTGAAGAGATATCTTATACATACACAAGCAAGCATGTATAAACTATTCCTCCTTTTCCTATACAAAGGTAAGCCCACTCTATACATATTCTTATGCATCTAAAATTTTTAGTAAATATTTATTGAAATACAGCATAAATAAAAATATACAAAAATTATAAATGTATAACCTAAAGAATTCTAAGTGAACAAACCTATATAAAGAGCACAGACCAATAACCAGAACATTACCATCACCCCAACCCCCCCATATCCCTTTTCTAGATTAAGAGTAACCATTATTCTAACACTCTAGATTAGTTTTGTCTATTCGTTTTAACTTTATACAAATGGAATTACATAGTATATAATTTTAAGCACAGATTTTTCCCCCCCTGGTGTTATATCTGTGAGATTCATCTACATTGCTGGGTAAAACTGTAGTTCTGTAATTCTCATAACTGTATGATATTCCACTGTGCGAAAATAGCAAAATTTACTGAAAGCACTTTTGATAAACAGAAGTTTTAAATTTTAATGGCATTTAACAAAAATTTTCCTTTATACCTGTTTATGTTCAGAGCTTTCTGTATAATGAACATGACAATTCTGTCAACCTCAAGGTCATGAGGATATTACTCTTTCTTCTAAATCCTTTACTGGACTATACATTCACATTTAAATATATAACGTATATGCAATTGATTTTTTAATATGGTATAATGGTCAGACTCATTTTTATCAACATGGATATCCAATAGGCTCAGCACTGCGAATGGTAGAAGGACTTCACAGTCATGGTAGGAAGGTACTTTGGGTCTACTTGGCAAAAGATCAGAAATTACTTAAAGACAACTTATAAATTATAGGAAAAATAATTTAACAATGTTTTATATTGCACATAACCACCTTTAAATTTCATAAATGATCCATCTGAAATATCATATGCACTGACAAAAGGTGTATGTATATATTCCAGAGCTAAGAGCAAAACACACACTTACATACTCACGACCCAGTAGCTTTTGTTAAGTGCAATTATCCAACTGTATCCTCTGACTCTCCTGTGATAGGTAATCGCCATTCTTAATTTGTGTACTTATTTCCTTGCATTTCTTTATTTTTACCTCTGATGCAAATATTCCAAAATAAATCACTACTCAGTTTTATCAGTTTATGAACACTGAAAAAATGGTATTACTGACTTTATTTCATCCAAAATTATGTTTACTCATGCATATAAAAGAAGGGCCCACCATAGGAGTATAAACCGGATCTAAGAGCAAAACGCACACCTACGTCCTCACCACTCCAGAGGTAAAAGCAATGACAGTCAACAGCACTGAGGACCACAGCTCTAAGGTTACGGTTTCTCACTAAACTGAATGGGCTCCTTGGAAAAATTGCTGATTCCAGATTAGGAGGCAGAAATATACAGAAGATGGACTTTGCACATACAGTGCCAAAAAAACAAGAGAAAATAAGGATCATGACACAGAAACTCTGATAAATCCAGAAAAAACATAGCCGAAGAAAGAAAAAAAAAAAAGCTTAGAGGAATACCCCTTAGAGGAATACCTGCAAAAAATACTATAAAATCAAAGCCAGCAAGATATAAAAATTGAGATTTAGCCCAAGAATGCAAGGTTGGTTTAACATATAAAATAAATGTAATAAATCATATTAATAAAATACACGACAAAAACTACATGACCATTTCAAAAGATATAGAAAAAGCATCTGACAATTTCCAAAACCCTTTCATGATAAAAATATTCAAGAAACTAGGAATAGAGGAGAACTTCCTCAAGCCAATAACTGGCATCTATGAAAAACTTTTAGTGATGAAAGACTGCATGCTTTCCCTCTAAGGCCAAGAACAAGACCAGGATGTCTGTTCTCACCACTTCTGTTTAATATGGTACTAGAGATGATAGCCAGTAAAAAGTAAGCTGCAAAAAATTTAAAGGCATCCATATTGGGAAGGAAGACATACAATTTTCTCTAGCTGAAGATGATATAATCTTATAAAGAGAATAATCCTAAGGAATCCATTTTAAAAAGTAAACAAATAGGGGCTTCCCTGGTGGTGCAGTAGTTGAGAATCCACCTGCCAATGCAGGGGACATGGGTTCGAGCCCTGGTCCGGGAAGATCCCACATGCCGTGAAGCAACTAAGCCCGTGCACCACAACTACTGAGCCTGCACTCTAGAGCCCGTGAGTCACAACTACTGAGCCCGTGTGCTGCAATTACTGAAGCCCGCATGCCTAGAGCCCATGCTCCACAAGAAAAGCCACCGCAATGAGACGGCCGTGCACCGCAACAAAGAGTAGCCCCCACTCGCTGCAACTACAGAAAGCCCATGCGCAGCAACAAAGACCCAACACAGCCAAAAATAAATAATTTTGTGTGTGTGCGTGTGTGGTACGCGGGCCTCTCACTGTTGTGGCCTCTCCCGTTGCGGAGCACAGGCTCCGGACGCGCAGGCTCAGCGGCCATGGCTCACGGGCCCAGCCGCTCCGTGGCATGTGGGATCTTCGCGGACCGGGGCACGAACCCGTGTCCCCTGCATCGGCAGGCGGACACTCAAACCACTGCGCCACCAGGGAAGCCCAATAAATTTTTTAAAAAGTAAACAAATAAGTATACAAAGGTTACAGGATACAAGATCAATATACAAAAATCAACTGTATATCGATACACAGACAATGAACATTCCAAAAATGAAAGGAAGAAGACAATTCCATTTAATATAGCATAAAAAAGAAGGAAACACCTAGGTATAAATTTAGCAAAAAAAAAAAAGAGCAAGGTTTCTGTTGAAAACTATAAAAGGTTGCTAAAAGAAATTAAAGATTTAAATAAATAGAAAGACAACACGTTCATGGATTGAAAGATGTAATATTAAGATGGCAATACTCTCCAAACTGATCTACAGGTTCAACAAAATCCCTATAAAAGCTCTCTTTTTCCCAGAAACTGACAAGCTGATCCTAAAACTCATATGGAAATGAAAGACAGCTAAAATAAGTAATCTGGGGGTGGGGGGAAAGAGGACTCATACTTCTTGACTTCAAAACTTACTACAGAGTTTCAGGATGGTACTGGCATAAGGATGGACAGAGAGACCAATGGAAAAGAACTGAGAATCCAGAGATAAACCCTAACTTTTATGGTAAACTGATTTTTGACAAGAGGGTCAAGGCAATTCAATGAGGGAAGAATATTCTTTTGATTGAAAGGTGCTTGGACAACTGCCCTATTGCTTTACATTTTAAAGTTCCCATGCCATTAACTTCTTAGCGAAAATGAGTCACTTGTCTTATAGAATGACCCACATTTTGGATTCAGTTGACTGTTTTTTTTTAATGATACTATTTATGGTGTTCCTCTGGTCCTCATGTTTCTTGTAAACTGAAAGTAATAGGTAAAGGCTTCATGAGATTTGGGTTTGTTTGGTCTTTCTGACAACAGTACTCCATAGGCAAGGTGTGTACATCATATTATATCACATAATGACTGTCTGTCTCACTTTTAGCAATAACACTGATCAGTGTCTCAGAACCATTTACTGAAAAATCCATTCTGTCTTCACCTTTGACATCCATCCAGTATCCCCGTAAGCATGGATATGTTTCTATGCTTTCTATTATGATCCACTGGTTTGCCTATTCCTACACCAAAACCACATTATTTTAATTATTATAGCTTTATAAGGTTTGACATCTAAGAGAAATGGTGTTCTCTTTTCAAGAGCATCTTAGCTATTTTTGAATTTCTGCAAAAAATATTTCCTGAGTCTAGCATAGTCCGGGCACTGTTCTACAACAGTTCATGGAAGAGATATATGGAAGAGATGTATATTTAGGACTTTAATATCTTTCAGAAAAGATTTATAATTTCCCCCATAATGATCTTGAACATTCTAATAATACTTATTCCTTGGAACTTTATACTTTATTAAATGCTATATTATCTTTTTTAAAAAATGTAATTTTCATTTTGGTGCAGGCTATAGAAATGCCACTGATTTCTATAAACTTACACTGTATCTAGTGTCTACTTAAATAGTCTTTATGGACTTTTTCTCTACTATGTAGAACCATTCATATCTTAATGATAGTTTTTCTCGCCTACCTTCCAATCCTTATAGTATTTATTTCTTTTACTTGCCTTACTGCAGAGCCCAGAAAGTCTACAGAGATGTTGACAGCACGCACTCTGTCTCATTCCTGATCATAAATAGAATACTTTAAAAGTTTTATCCATAAGTAAGTAGTATAATTTTTAATAGCTGTCCTTTGACAGGTTAAGGAAATTCCCGTCTACTACTAGCTAGCTAAGAATTTTTTTAAATTATAAATTAATGTAAAGTTTCTGCATTTCTTGAGATGATTATATGACTTTTCTCCTGTCACATTTCGATGTGGTAGACTTCAAATGAAACCACTATTAAAATCCTGGAATGAACCTCACTCCTTCAAGCATATCTTTCCTCTTCACACACACTCACCTTGGACTCCGGCGATATTTTGTTTAGGAATTTCTGTATTTATGTTCGTGCTTGAGACAGGCCTAAACTTTTACTTTCCCGTATTAACTCTGTCAAGTTTTGATATGAAGTTATGCTGGCCTTATAAAATATGTCCCTCTTTTTTATTTTTCTGGAATTGTTTCTATAAGATTGAAATGATTTGTTCCTTGTATGTTTATTAAAAATCACCAATATAACTCTCTGGGCTTGAAATTTGTGGTAAAAAATTTTATTACCAACTCTTTTTTTCTTTTCCAGGTTTTCTTTCTCATATTTAGCTAGCTTTGCTAAGTTTCATTTTCCTTGGCATTTGCTCACTTAGTCTAAATCTTCAAATGTACTGGCAAAGATATCCTTGTATCTTTTCAATACTGGCAGGACTTGTAGTTAGGAGCCCCTCATCATTCCAAAAGTTGCTTGCTCACGGTGCCTTCTTTCTTTTTCTCTTTTAGTCTCACCCAAGGCCAGTCAATTTTCTTAGTGTTTTCAAAGGGCCAATTCTGGGTGTTATGGATCCTTTTTATAAAAAGGGGGGAGGTTTGTCTCTTAGACTCTCTACCTTGGGCTGCCATGGACATTTTCTTTTGTCCTGCCAAGATACAAAAACCAACGTTCAAGTTCAACAGCTTACCAAGTACTTATCTTTGAATTCCCTCTCTATTCATCCCCTGGCCTGAGAATTTTCTACATTCTTGACAACTTATGAATGCATATTTTATCAGCCATCTTCAATTGTTTCTGTGGAAGTTATTTTCCCAGCATCTAGTCTGCCATGGTTACAGATATGTTTTATCTTTCATTCCAAACTTGAACTTACAGAATTTCCTTGTTAGTAAAACATAATTTTCTTAAAGATTGCTTGATTTTCCCACCCATTTGAGTGCCAGATCAAGGTATCAAGGTATTTCTACCTCAGATCATACATACATCCAAATAAGCTTTAAAGCACTTTAGCATTTAATGCAAGAATGGTGCCATAAACGAGGATTTCCAACTAATCACCTGATTTGTGCTCTGGTTCCAAGCCAGGGAAACAGCTTCAAAGCCAGATGGAAATTCTTCACTTTCTGTTACTTTCCCACAGTCCCAGAGAACACATTCAGCTGTCTCCACTTGGACACCCACCCCGCTCTGTGCCCACCACACAGCAGTTGTTGTGTAGTTTTGGGTACAGACACTGAGAAACGAAGGTAATGAAAGCCGAGTAGAAGAAGAGATACATACCACACCGAACAATGAAGAAATTCTCCACGATTTTAAAATGTGCTCCAGGTCACAGTATGATTTTCGAAAGCACACGCTATAAGACATTTAAAAAAACACAGAGCTGGGATTCAAGTATGTAACCTAACTGCCTCCACTAAAATATTAAGGAGAAAGTTCAAGGCTGACAGTGTGCAGTGCCAGCAGGACCAGATGGTTTGCTTAAATCACAAGCTAATAAACTTTTACTCAGAATAAGAAGGGAACAAATCATGGCTTTACCACAGACCCATTTTCCCTAAGAGAGCAAAGCAACTGGGCGCTTCAGGTAGGTGCTGGCAGAGACTGCATCTTCAAGTTTCCCTCCTTCTTCTGTTCCACAATGAAGAGCAAAATACTTTTTGTAGTTTCCAAGATGCTTATGGAAAATCTTGTTACAGTTTCTTGGGAAGATAAGAGGCATAAGTCTCCAAAGGAGAAAGGAATGATTAGAAGAAAAAAGGAGGGATACAAAAAGAAGATTATCTAGAGGTTAAGCATTCATTAATGTAAATGTAATTTACATTACATTTACATTAATGTAATTCTGTAAGTCAGATTTTCGTATGATAAGTCCCCTAGTTTTCCTGATTTCAATGAAATTCTAGATTAAGACCCACTGTTATACAAGCCCCGCCCCCCCCAAAAAAGTTATCTAGCTCTTGAGGTGAGAAGCATGTTTGAAGTATTAATGAGAACTTACATACATACCTACATACATACATTCCCCTACCTTCTCCTAACAAACTGCTCAAGGTACCTCACAACCACTACTAATGAGAATTTGAATTCACAGAATTCCCAAGAGATTTATGCTAGTATTTATACTAGAAATCGTCTCTTCATCCCCATATGTTCTCTTTGTCAAAGCATGGTAATTCTTTGACCAGGTATATACCAATAGTGCGGTATTTTATGAATATGGAATACCTATAGCTATTACAATAATAATAACAGCAACTTACATTATTTGAATACTTTGAATGCGCTAAGCCTTTTACATATGTTGCCTCATCATTCTCACAAGGATCCTATGAGGTGGCATTATCATTACCGTCAGTTTTACAGAAGAGGAAGCAGGTTCAGAGACTTTAAGTGCCTTACCCCAGGTCACACAGCCGGAGGAGGCAGAGCTAGGGTTCCAACCTGGGCGGTCAGAAGGCGGTCAGACTCCACTGCTGTTCACAGTTAATGCTGCTTTGCTACAATGTATCAGTGTTGAAAAAGTCCTAAAACAGCCTCCCACAACTGTATCTAAGGAATCCCTCTGGGGAGTGTGCCTGTGCCCACTTTTGCATCTTTCTATCCCTCCTTTCTCTCCCTTCTCTCCCATCCGCTCCCCACCCCCCCCAGGTACTTAACTCCCTCCATGTGCCAGGCACTGTGCATTATACCACCAGGGCTTAATAGAAATACACATGCTTCCCTAGTGCTCCATGTAGAGATACAGTCATTAACTAATAGTATTTGTAAATGTATAATCATAAATCATGAATAGTTTTATGTAAGGAAGAACAAGACGCCATGAGAATAAGTAACATGAGGGCTTCCCTGGTGGCACAGTGGTTAAGAGTCCGCCTGCCGATGCAGGGGACACGGGTTCGTGCCCCGGTCCAGGAGGATACCACATGCCGCGGAGCGGCTGGGCCCGTGAGCCATGGCCGCTGAGCCTGCGCGTCCGGAGCCTGTGCTCCGCAACGGGAGAGGCCACAGCAGTGAGAGGCCTGCGTACCTCAAAAAAAAAGTAACATGAGGCTTTGATCTATGTTTTGGGGGCCTAGAGAAAGTTTCCCAAGAAAGTCAAGGAGCAGATGGGGAGGAAAAGAGCATTCCAGCTCCAGCGCCCAGCAAGTTTAGAAACCCTGAAGTGGGAATGCATATACCTACAAGAGAAGATGAAAGTATCGCAAGCCCTGAGAGCAAGAGGAAGAAGGGTGCACATGTGGCAGGAAAGGAGGAAGCGGGCATATGCAGGGCTGTGCAGGCCATACGAGGGGTTTTTGGCTTTTCTCCCCAGAGCAACAGAGGTACCAAAGGATGTGACCAAACAGAGGAGCGAGATGATTTAGAATCTTAAAATCAGAATGACTAAAATAATGGCCCAAGGAATCTAAGCTGAACAGAGGGGGACGCCAAGCCAGGGCCAGTGGATTGGTATAAAGCAAAAAGAGACAAAGAAACTCAAGAAACATAGTTGCAGTGGAAAGCTGAAAGCTGAAATAACAGCAAAGTGTTATCTGAGAGGAGGACGCTATAATGAGTGGGCTGGAGGTGGACTGGGTTAGCAAGGTCTAGGATGCCAGATATGGAATGAAGAAAGGCGGCGACCTCTCGGGCCAGGAAGCAGAGAGGACAGACAAGTGGGTTATCCACACAGATGCTGAAGCTGGTGAGGCAGCAAAAGCCTGCAGCGAAAAGCTTCACACTACAGCTGAACAGCATGAGCCCTGGGGAAGCAGAGGCTCTTACATGGGTGTGATGGACCAGAGGTCTGAAGGGTAACAGGAAGCAAGACGGAATTCACATTTACTGACCACCAGGAAGGGCTGTGGGAGTTTGCAGGGGAGAGGCCAGATTACACTTCGGGCAAAGAAGGTGAACGTGGTCCAAGAAGTAAAATAAGAATGTTTGTGCCAGGGCCAGGCACAGAGCAGATACTCAATGAGTATTTGTTGAATGGGTGAATAAGTGAAGATAGATGAATCTGTGAATTCTGGTGACCTAGCAGGAAATGTAAAAGGGATGAGAAGAGTGGAAGAGCTGGCTTAGGGCAAGAAGGCACTGAACAATATGGGGACGAAGGTGCAGAGCACAGATGCTCGGGGGCTTTTGGGGGTGGGGGCCAACATCTGCTGAAATGCAGGATGAGAGGCACAGCAAAATTAACTCCAATAGGTTCGCTAAAGAGAGTGGGCACTTCAAAATGAATCAGATGCCCCCAAAATAAGAATTTAAATATTTTGGTTTTTTTAGTCCCCATTTGAATGCATATGACATATGATAGTGTTGATTACAACTCTCTGTTTATTGAAAATAAGAAATAAGTGATTCTTGAGGTAACCTAATGGTAACAGATACCACTGAATTCAGCAGAATGCTAGACTTAGGGACTGTCAGGCATTACTACTATCTTTTATTCCGGACTTTATAAAGAACCCAAACATGGGTAGAAGTCACAGATAACAGTACTGAAGAAAAAACCACAGAAGCCACAGTTCAACTTTGGGAGCCACTAGACTTCTTGACTTTTTATATCTAGTTGGATTTCTCCAATATTCGACAATGCCAAATGAAATCAGCAAATGACACTTTTAATAATTAATGTGCTCCATGGGTGAAGAATTTACAAAGTGTTTTTACTGTCCCTCAAAATATGCTTCACATTCCCTTAGGACACTTAATAATGCTTAACAATGCATGTGGCTCACAAGTACCCACACAGTTAAGGCTGACATGCAGGGGAGCTAAATTCACACTGACTGGCTGTATTCCTTCACTGGTAGCTGCCTTTAAGTTTCCAGTAACATTACGCTGTGGTAACAAATCTTCACCTGAAGATCAATTTTAAAAGAGTGGAAACACAACAATGTGAAAGAAATGCTTCTTTTTCAAGCCATCTCAATTTTTTTTTTTTTTTTAAACCAACGCAGAGGGCTTGGGTAGATAAATCCTATAATAAGCACTCATCACTCCAAAGTGGAGCTTGAAAAATCAGACATCAACAAAATGTGGGTGCACATTTTCAAAGCAAAGCAAATGTCCCCCTACTGGTAAGACTCTCACCATCTGAGTGACTGAGGGTGGAAAGAGGCTTTGAAAGGGCCAGTGTTTATCTCACTGCCAACTCTCCTTAGGTGATTTCTTGGTAACACAGCATCAAAACTAAAAGGTAAAAATCTGAATTAAGCACTGAAAACTATTTTTTCCGGAGACTGTTACTTGATTAATGTCTCCTATAACTTGCTTATCTTAGCAACAAACAGGTTGCACCAGAATCAAGTAAAATATAAACGTAATAGTTTCCCAGGTCCACATAAACTCCATGGCTCCTATTCTATGCCCGTAAGAAAGAAGGACAGAAATAATCTAAATAGCATCACACTTTCTGTCTCCGGCGAAGAAGATGGGACAACTATCATTTTGCACTTTTCTGCATCTGGGTAACTCAGGAAAAGAAATACAAAAAGAGGAGGAATGACAAGACTTTCCCTTGAACTTCAAGCTCTGGTAAGTTCTCTCCTGAAAAACAATTGTTTCTGCATTGCTGGGAAGTCAAGGTAACAGGATACAGTACATGACAGGCGGGCTGTATACATTGCCTATAGGCTTTGGAAAGAAATTTCCCGAGTTAAAATTATGTATTTGGTTATTTCACATGGAGAAAACCTTAATTCACCTTTATTACAGAAAACAGCAGTCCTCTCGGTAGCATGAAGTCGCCAACAGGGAAGAGAGCATTTAGGGCTCAAGCCCTTCCTCTAAGGTCAAATGAACAATTTGAATAAATCAGCTTCAGATTGTTTCCTTAAGTTTTCAACAATGAAACCAAAAACTTACTAGCATTTTAACTGGAAATGTTAATGCTCACTTGCATTGCTAAAAAAAAATCAAATAGCTACCTAGAAGTAAAAAAGTGACATTTCATTAATTAGAGATACATTTTGTGGGGAAAACATATTTCAATATAACTCCTGAAAAATGGTTACAAACAAAATATTGACCAATGACAGTTATTTGACCTTATCAAAAGTATATTATTAGCCAAAGGAGTAAAGTAAAAGTGTGGGATTTAATGTCTGGCAACCCAAGGATACCAAGAGGGAACTCATAAGTATCTCTCTCTCTCTCTCTCTCTCTCTCTCTCTCTCTCTCTCTCTCTCACACACACACACACACACACACACACACACACACACACACACACAC
>NW_021703783.1:1902778-2016230 GCF_005190385.1 Monodon monoceros
ACACACACACACACACACACACACACACACACACACACACACACACAGGATTATTCTGGTCCGGCCATAATAAATGAGGCTCAACATTTGTGTTCTGCCTTTAGAGGCTACCAAAACACTTGTGGGGGAATAAGTTACTCCACACAGGTGAGAGTACAGAGCCCTAGAAAGACTATGAAACTCGCCCTACATCACAGTTAATAAACAGAAGAAACCGAGCCCACGTCACTTGATGCTGGCTCAAAGCCCTTCACACCCACCCTCGCTGCCTCTTCGCTAATTCACTAAAGAGGGTGGACGTCAGAGGAAGGGCCACAGGAGCACCGACGCAGAGCTCGGGCCACGCCACACACGAGAACTATCTTCTGTGTAGGATAAGTGCGACTGTGCAGGTCTCTCTAGGAAAACATGTTTCACTGAAAACATCCAGGAAGGCACAGCCAAGGAGAACATAAACTGCATATAAAGATCAGCAGGAAGCCATCTGGCTTCCACGATTTCACCTTCAGCCGTATCCTGGATGACTGCCTCTATCATCAATAACTTGGTTTCTCAAACTGCACAGCAGGAGGTAACAGAATAAGGGCCAGACACCCCGAGAACCATTACAAGCAAACTAAACATAATCTGTTACAGGTCTGCCACAAAGATTCCAAAAGCACTTCCCAGTGTGGCAGTGGTTACACAGTTTAGACACAGGTACAAAAACACACCTACTTTGAAAACCAGCATCTACAGACTCCCGCACTCAACTGTGTGGTTCATTTTGGGGTATGCCAAGGTTTTACTTCTTCTCCACTGCAGTTAATTTTTTCATCTGATTTTAACTTTTGAAAACACAGATGTGGTCCTTTTGTGGAATAAAAAGAAAAAAATCAACCTGAAATTCAGAGACACAGATATTTCCTGAAGTTCCAGGATAACATAATCATGTCCTATTTTTTCAAAACTTTTCAAAAGTAAGAAACTAACCAAAAAGACAACCAGAAGTGTACTATTTTAAGAACTACTTTACGAACTACTGATAAATATAGGGGTTTTGTTTTGTTTTGTTTTGCCATAACCATTGCATGTGGTTACTTCCTGGAAGCTTCAGTTTTCTTTCAGACTTTCTTTAGCTGTTGTCTAGTGACCCCATCTGGCAAAATTATAGAGGAAGTTATATTGGCCCAAGCTTCTGGCAAGTCAAACTCTTTTTATTTTATGTAAGAAGGAAGTAAGAAAATAGAAGTTCAGGGTGAAAGAATTTTAAGGATTTTTAGCTTCATCCTTCTGTAATACATAGGATAAGAGGAAAACCATGTAATTAAGAAAAGGTCATGCCATTCTAACTGAAGGAATTCATGTTGCTGCCTTTTCCTTGTTATTCTTGAAGATGCTTGTTTAATATTCTGATCTTCTATTAAAAGTTGTATTAAAACTCTGAGATTTCTGCTTGCTTGTTTAATACAAAGATGAAGTAATTAATTCAAAAGTGTATCCAGCATAACTGGATGAATAAGATTTTGAATAGTACAAAGCTGTTTAAATTTTTAAGTAAAGAGTTATTAAAAACAGAGAAATGTCAGTTTAAACCATGAAAATCGGCCTTGAGATGATAGGCTTTAGTTGTCTCTCATTCTTACTATTAACATTCAGAGCTTGATTTTACTAAACGGGGTAAAAATTACAAGCAGAAACTGAAGGAGGGCTTTTAAAACACTGAGAGTTTCATTTTAATTCACCATCTGACTTATTCCGCACTTGTGAAGGTGGCTACAACATTCACACAGTTTCAGCTCTTCTTTTGAACATTCACTGTCTGAGACATTTGAATTTTGTAGACATGCTGTTATTTGAACATATTTGGGTAATTTCCATTAATAAGTGGATTGAAATGCAGAATAATATTGGGTCGCCATTACCGCAGACTGTATCATTCCTTTAACTTGAAGCCCATTTCATACATCTCTCTAAGATCAAAAGGAGGAGAAGTCTAAACATGGAGATTTCTGCTATGGCCGGGTACAGCCATTTAACTTCTTCTTTCAACAAGCCAGAGATGGCAGAACTCTCTTTGAAGTGGCAGCCCTGTTGGCCTTTGAAGTCCCTTGTCAATTGCAGAAAGGCTCTGGTGGGGTTTGTTTTGTAGCCAGCTGTCACCGTGAAGGCAGACATGACGTATTTCCAGCAGTCTCACTTCAGGGTCTGTCAAGTGACTGATTTCATAACCAGTCACCATAACAAAGGAGATTCAAACTCACTGACATGAGAGCATGAGTCCACAGTGAAACTTACTAGGTTCCTCTTGACAGAGCCTGATTTAAATACTCAAGTGACTACACAATGGCAAAGAGATGATGGCTGTGAAGTTAACTGTCACATCTCCTCGGATCCTTGAATATTAAAAATGTACTTTCCATATGTTTATCAATAAAATGTTTCATAACAACAGTATCTTCAATCTTTGCACTGATGAGAAATGATGACTTCTGCAGAAATCAGTAAACTGCTTTAAAAGCACAGTTTACATTGCTAACTTACAACTAGACTTTCTTATATAAGACAATGATTCTCTATAGTTCTGAGACAAATGTTTGCATTTGTAATGCTTTTAGACTGCTCAGCTACTCAAGTCAAAAATCTCCACCACTCCTGACACAGAAATCAGTTTAAGACTTAAAAGGATAAGTAAAGAAAAACAATTTAACATGTGTTAAGAAACTTCCATAAGCTATAAATATAGCCCATGATAGCACTATATAAAAGGAAACAATCTTAATAATATTACAAATCTATTTTTAAGGTGGGGAGAGATGACACCAATCTTGAAAAATCAAATGTTAAATTTACCAATGATGATCAGAAGTATTAATTCCACTGGAAGGAAAACAGGGTAGGAACAAAAAGATTTTCATACTAATCTGACCATAGTTTATGTCTGTTATGTAGAACGTTTTGAGCTTTCACATGTTTTTATGAACATGGCTTGCTGCTATCAGGGCAGAAGACCAGATGTACACAAGACATTTAGCTCCCAGGGGCTCTCAGGCCAACCTCAGTGTGGTTAGTGCTGCACGTTCGTCCCAGGAAACACAAGTCCTCTATTTCCCACTGAAGAACAGGTCACAGGAATCCCAACGATTCCTAAATTTTACTTTTCCATTCTGGCTACCATGCTTTAAACTCAAGCAACAAAAAAAAAGGGTAAATTACGCTCAAATAACGATATCTATTCTAAGTCTTTAAATCTACAATTCTGAAATCTTTTGAGTTTTTCTGATCAGATGACAAAGCGCTTCATTAAATCCCATGGAAAGGAACTGCAGCAAAGAATAAAAACATGTATCAATTTTAAAAAATGTTTGGTAATGTCTGTAAAAATCATAAACTTACCATGAAACTTTAAATTGTGTAGTAAATAAAGTGATGCTGCTGCTATTAGGGGTATAGACACTCAGGTGGTCAGAATTAAATTTCATTCATTCACTCATGCACTCAAAAAATATTCATTGATTGCCACTATGTATCAGACGTGACGGTAGGTATCAAAGATACAACAGTAAACGAGACACAGCCTGGCCCTCACGGAGCTTTCATTCTACTAGAGAAGACAGAGAGTCTCTTCGGTGACAGTAAATAAGTCATAACAACACAGTAAAACAAACAGTACAGGATGCTGCTGCAAAACATGGGGGAGACACGTAACTCAGACTTGGAAGGTCAGAGAGGAATGTATGGAAGGAGAAGTGGGATTTATGCAGACAAGAGAAAAGGGCAAAGATGAAGACACTGCTTCATACAGAGGGAAATGTAGTTTCATAAATGCAAACCAGTTTTCACCCTCTGAAAAAGGACCCAATGAGCGCTGGTGCTCTTTTTCTATCCAAGAAATATTAAATACATCCAAGACTTTACTATCGAAATGATTAAACAAGACTACTGAGAAAACGTTATCGTGGAGACTGGCAGCTAACAGGTAATCAGTAAAGGCAGTGCCTCGAGCAGTCGTATGAAGAGAAAGATGCTATGTGCGTGTCCTGTGGGCCACATCTTCTGGTAATGAGCCAGGCACATATTCATGGACTCACCAAAAGCTTACTCTGCAGAAAGATACAGAGTAAACAGGTACTCTCTCAGTTTATGTGCCTTTGAGGCTAACCGGAAGAGGCGTGTATGCTGTGAATGGCAAACACAAAGCTAAAGTGAAGAAAAAAAGCCAGCCATACCGCATCTCCCGACTTTACATTCTGAGCTCAGAGCACTCTTCTGAGCTAAACGTGTATATCCAACTGCCTACTTGACATCATGAGAAACAGGACACAGGCACCTCCAATTTAACATGTACAAAGCTGACCCCCTACCTTAAACTCTCCCTCCTCCAGCTTCCGCAGAGTTGAATAAACACCACCACCCTCCACTTACACCGTCATGGCAGAAAAGGTGGGCGTCGGCCCCCCCACATCCTCCTCCCTAACCTTCCTCACGCAGACCAGCAGCAGACCCTGCTCGTCCCACCTCCAAGCAGCCAACACCCTCCCACGCCCTTGCATCATGCAGTATCTTCCTGACAGGTACGGCCCTCCTACCCGTGCTCTCTCTCTATTTATTCTTCAGATAACTGCCAGAATAGTCTCTCAAAACCTAAAATGGATTTTCATCACTCTTCTGTTTGAAACAATTCACACCGCAATCTGGTTTCTTCCTCCCTCTCCAGTTTCATGTCAGACCATCTGTTCTCACTTGTTTATTTACCCACTCGCCTACCTACGCGCTCAGCCACCAGCTCGCTTCTACTCACTCCTCTCCACTAACCGGTTTTCCTTTGGTTCTCTGATTGCGCCTCGCTCTTCCATCAGGGGGTCCACACACCGTGGTTCCCCCGGAGGTAAACCTCTGGCCATTCTTAATCTCACTAAGTCCTGTATACTTTTCCACGTCTCAGTTTAAGCATCAATGCCTTTGTGATGCCTTCCCTGACCATTCATTCTAAATAAGGTCCTCTTGTTACACTCTTTTGTAAAACACTATACAAGACTATGATTTGTTGGTGGCACAACTTTAAAGAATATGTTTAAATCTGTGATCACCGATCTCCCTAACATATAAACGCCGTTAGGAGAAGGGACCATTTTGTCTGGCTCACAAAAATAGTCACAGCTTCTGGAACACAGCAGCCTCTCAATAAAATTAATTAAATGAACGATGGAATAAATGAAATAGGTGATATCTCTGAGGCCATTAAATTCTTAACAATGCTGGGGTGGCACATACTCCTGGGGGACAGACATCTCCTTCTCACTTGTATAACTATTCTACTCCTTTTTCTGACACTAACTCCAATGCTCATGCTATAAATTTAAGTGTCTAGTTATATGAATATGGAGAAACTCACATGATTATGACATCTCATATTTCCCCATTATTTCTTAAAGGAAAAATTACTTTTGACTAACATGTAGACCACGGACGTTTTCCCGAAAACAAAAGTGAAAAAAGGACCAAGGACAAGCAAAAAAGTGCATGTACTTGTATATTTCATTTCTACAACTCTGACAGGCTCAGGAGAAAAAAACTGAGTAGTAGCTGCTAAGTACATGTGTGTCTATGTATTTATCCATCCATCTAACACATCAGAGAATCCAGCTGTCTGATACACTGACCACTGGACAGATTAATTAAATAAATATAAAAACTCAGTCCTGCCGGGGCTCTAGCCACAGTTGAGGTATTCAACTGGAACATGTGGCTGGGCTGTCTGTCATCTTACTCACATCTTATAAGACATACCCAGTGTCTCCAGGTCCTACTGGATAGCGCTCCTATAAAGACTTCGGAGGCTTCAGTAACCATCAAGCACTTGTAACGAAAAATGTATATCCACAGAATTTATGTCAAAAGTGAAAAAGTAACCTCTGTTTAGAATTCAAATCCTTTTAATAGGGAATGGGATTTGGATACCATATGTGAGCACCAAGAGTGTACACCGCTACTGAAAAAAAATCTGTTTTCTAGGTACTTTCAGTACACAGGCAGTGCGTGTGTGTACATCTATGTGTTTAAGGGGAAAAAAAAGTCATGAAAATTCAAACAGATATTTCCAATTGTAATTTAAGGTTATGAGGATCAAACACAAATTTTTAAAATCCTAAATATTTTGTATCTTCTTATTTCTAGGAATAAGGTATAAGCATAATGTTCTAAAATCCATATTTTGCTTCAGATAGTGCTAAAAAAGTATTCTTTTCTTTCCCTTTCTCCTTCCTAAAGAAACCCACAGAATACACGACTTTGTAAAACTGAAAAATATTTAGCATTAGGATAGGATTTCACAGTACACATTTCTAGTCCTTTACTAAAGCTACCCAAACTATCTTCATGAGGAGAACCTAAAACTAAACTGGAAAATAATGCACAGACTACGATCCTGCACTGACCTAAGACACACTCTCAGAGAACGAACAACCCAATGAGCAAAACCATGCCCACCTGAGCAACCTGTTAGCCGGCCGTGGCGTCCTCAGCTGATGTAGATACTACAAATTCTAGGCCAGGCAAGGGGAGAGGACAAGGATTTCCTCAATTCACAGGAATTCAAACTTCATATATATGTAACCAGGAACTTTTAACAATAAGCGTGTCATCACTGGTACCGAATCAACCAGGTAGGGTCTATAGATAGTAAGTTTCTCTGGGGCCTAGCCAGGTTGGACCAGTCCTCCCCTTGGAGCTATCGAGGGCAGTGGTGGTAGCAAGAGAAGTATCAGTAGTAGCTAATGTTGACTGACTACTCTCTTTACACATACAACAACCTCTCTTCATGTGGCAGATATACCAGATTATGCCAGCACCTTTATAGCACTATATACCAGTACCAAGTTTCTTTGACAGCTCAAGAACTGACACAGAAATAACTCGCCCAAGATCACAATTTGTAAGTGATGGAACCATAATTCCAACGAAGGCTTCCAACTTGAGAACCCACTTTTCTAGCCACCAGGTACTATAGTTTCCCTAAAGTTCTGCAGTGGCCTTCTGAACTAGAGAGTCACAGTATAAAATCCCTGTACCTAACATATCACTTCTGCCTTTCTTGGACTTGATTCTCCCAACACTGAGGACACTAATTTCAGCTTTGTAGGATAAGAGTGTTTTCTCAGATGAGATGAAAAAGCCTGAGGGAAAAACTGGTTTGAGGCTAAGAAATAAAGAGTTCTGAATCTGGATGGTTTCAGGTTGAGATTTCAATGAAATACTGGAGTAAAGATACAAAGTAGACATGAAGTAGACTTAGCTTGGATCTCAGAAGAGAGAACTGGGCTGAAAGTACAAACCTGACGTGGTAGCAATTCTACTTCTCCTACTAATACAGCTAACATTCTTCAGCACAATTTCTTAGTTCTTATCCTGAACAAGTTTCTTGCTAGGGCATTCTCATCTCAGAAAATGGAACCACCACCTCTCAGGCGTCCTGTCAGAAATCGGAGGATCATTTTTGTTTCTTTTTCACCCTTACCCATACATGCAATTCATCAAATCTTTTTAGCTCTGTTTCTATTCTAAACCTGCTCACTCTTCTCCACCTCCGCTGCCAGTATATGAGGTACTCAGCCTAATCTGCCCGCCCGCCCCTAGACCAGGAGTCTTCCACAACGACTGTGTTTGTATACCTCTTAAAGACTTTATATAACTAGGATCTTAACTTGATATATGATTTTTTGGCATCATAAGTTAAAGGGTTGGTAGGCATCGAGGGAATTTAAATCAACATAATAAAGGCCATATATGACAAACCCACAGCCAGCATCATTCTCCATGGTGGAAACCTGAAACCATTTCCACTAAGATCAGGAACAAGACAAGGTTGCCGACTCTCACCACTATTGCCCAACATAGTTTTGGAAGTTTTAGCCACAGTAGTCAGAGAAGAAAAAGAAAAGGAATCCAAATCAGAAAAGAAGAAGTAAAACTGTCACTGTTTGCAGATGACATGATACTATACATACAGAATCCTAAAGATACTACCAGAAAACTACTAGAGCTAATCAATGAATCTGGTAAAGTAGCAGGATACAAAATTAATGCACAGATATCTGTTGCATTCCTATACACTAATGATGAAAAATCTGAAAGAGAAATTAAGGAAACACTCCCATTTACCATTGCAACAAAAAGAATAAAACAACTAGGAATAAGGGCTTCCCTGGTGGTGCAGTGGTTGAGAGTCCGCCTGCCGATGCAGGGGACACGGGTTTGTGCCCCGGTCCGGGAAGATCCCACATGCCGCGGAGCGGCTGGACCCGTGAGCCATGGCCGCTGAGCCTGCGCATCCGGAGCCTGTGCTCCGCAACGGGAGAGGCCACAACAGTGGCCCGCGTACTGCAAAAACAAAACAAAACAAAAAAACACCTAGGAATAAACCTACCTAAGGAGACAAAAGACCTGTATGCAGAAAACTATAAGACACTGATGAAAGAAATTAAAGGTGATACAAACAGATGGAGAGATATACCATGTTCTTGGACTGGAAGAATCAACAAATGACTATACTACCCAAAGCATCTACAGATTCAGTGCAATCCCTATCAAACTACCAATGGCATTTTTCACAGAAGTAGAACAAAAGAATTTCACAATTTGTATGGAAACACAAAAGACCCCGAAAAGCCAAAGCAATCTTGAGAAAGAAAAACAGAGCTGGAGGAATCAGGCTCCCGGACTTCAGACTATGCTACAAAGCTACAGTAATCAAGACAGTACGGTACTGGCACAAAAACAGAAATGTAGATCAACGGAACAGGATAGAAAGCCCATGCACATATGGTCACCTTATCTTTGATGAAGGAGGCCAGAATATACAGTGGAGAAAAGACAGTCTCTTCAATAAGTGGTGCTGGGAAAACCATACAGCTCTGTGTAAGAGAATGAAATTAGAACACTCCCTAACACCATACACAAAAATAAACTCAAAATGGATTAAAGACCTAAACGTAAGGCCAGACACTATAAAACTCTTAGAGGAAAACAGAGGCAGAACACTCTGTGACATAAATCACAGCAAGATCCTTTTTGACTCACCTCCTAGAGAAATGGAAATAAAAACAAAAATAAACAAATGGGACCTAATGAAACTTAGAAGCTTTTGCACAGCAAAGGAGACCATAAACAAGATGAAAAGACAACCCCCAGAATGGGAGAAAATATTTGCAAATGAAGCAACTGACAAAGGATTAATCTCCAAAATATACAAGCAGCTCATGCAGCTCAATATCAAAAAAACAAACAACCCAATGCAAAAATGGGCAGAAGACCTAAATAGACATTTCTCCAAAGAAGACATACAGATGGCCAAGAAGCACATGAAAAGCTGCTCAACATCACTAATTATTAGAGAAATGCAAATCAAAACTAGAATGAGGTATCACCGCACACCAGTTAGAATGGGCATCATCAGAAAATCTACAAACAACAAATGCTGGAGAGGGTGCAGAGAAAAGGGAACCCTCCTGCACTGTTGGTGGGAATGTAAAATGATACAGCCACTATGGAGAACAGTATGAAGGTTCTTTAGAAAACTAAAAACAGAATTACCATATGATCCAGCAATCCCACTACTGGGCATATACCCTGAGAAAACCATAGTTCAAAAAGATACATGCACCCCAATGTTCATTGCAGCACTATTTACAATAACCAGGTCAAGGAAGCAACCTAAATGCCCATCGACAGACGAATGGATAAAGAAGTTGTGGCACATATATACAATGGAACATTACTCAGCCATAAAAAGGAACGAAATTGAGTCATTTGTTGAGACGTGGATGGATCTAGAGACTGTCATACAGAGTACAGTAAGTCAGAAAGAGAAAAACAAATATTGTATATTAACGCATGTATGTGGAACCTAGAAAAATGGTACAGATGAACCAGTTTGCAGGGCAGAAGTTGAGACACAGATGTAGAGAACAAACATATGGACACCAAGGTGGGAAAGCAGTGGGGGGGTGGGGATGGTGGTGTGCTGAATTGGGCGATTGGGATTGACATGTATACACTGATGTGTATAAAACTGATGACTAATAACCTGCAGTATAAAAAGCAAACAAACAAACAAAACAACTAATACTAAACTTTCTTTGGGTTATTTGTATGGAAATATGTTAATATAAATGCTTCAGACATTATATGAAATTCCTAAAAATCTTATATGTTCTGGTATAATGTTGTAAGTCATAAATTCTAGTTATTACTTTAAAATGTATATCTCAGAAATAACTAAATTTCCTTGTCAATTGCATTATTATGAACTTTCATCAAATCTTTAACCGTGGTCATTTTTAAGGCTTTTGTCATTCACAGACAGTTCTGGGTGCACTCTGATGCTTTTGCAAATACGTTCCTATAAAAGGGTTTCATCTTCAGGGAATTCATGGAAAAGACTCTGACAAGCACAGGTTTCTGGTAACTGACTATACTGCTGAACTGAATGAATAAGCATGTTCAGAACTCTAATGGAAAACTGATGAACTCATAAAAGCGCTCACAAAAGATCAAGATGAAAAAATTAATGACATGGGACTGAGCGAACTGGTGAGGATGATTATAATTTTTGTGACTTTCTGTTTGAATTAAAAAAAAAAATTCCACAAGGACTCAGAGGCAAAAAATATACAAATCAATTTTCTCTGCAAAGTAAAGGAGCTGTTACAGTGGAGGATTCCTGGACTGAATGTCAATATTACGACATAGTATGAGTGTGTTTCGTGTTTGGTAATTGCAATCATTGTTGCTTTTGTTGTGGTCACCCATTTACAATGCTTGGTGTCAGTCTATTTATCTCTTGTAAAAATAAAATACAGTGTGCGTGTGTGTGTGTGTGTGAAAAAAGAAAAAAAGAAAGTATAAGAAAAATAAATAACATAAAAATAGCCTATTGGGCTTCCCTGGTGGCACAGTGGTTGAGAGTCCGCCTGCCGATGCAGGGGACGCGGGTTCGTGCCCCGGTCCGGGAAGATCCCACATGCCGCGGAGCGGCTGGGCCCGTGAGCCATGGCCACTGAGCCTGTGCGTCTGGAGCCTGTGCTCCGCAACGGGAGAGGCCACAACAGTGAGAGGCCCATGTACCGCAAAAAAAAAAAAAAAAAAGCCTATTAATATCAATCTGCCCCAGAAAGCAAATTATAAACAGTTCACACAATAGCTTAAAAAAGAACATGTAACAGCAGTCTATATGCCATGACATGATTTATTATTAATTGCCAAAATTTCTACATGATCTCTGGTATGCAAGACTTGTCACTAAACAATGATCCCAAAGCAGAAAAAAATCTTTACAGAAAGACAAAATGGGGAACATTTTGAAAATAGAGGGAAGAATGTAAAAAAGATAAAATCAAGATACAAAAAAATCCCTCCTTACCCTGGAACAATGGTTGACACTACCCCTTCTCTGAGGCTCTCCACTACCCAAGCTCTGTTTAATTGTACATTAATAAATATTCAAATAGAAAGTGGACTGAGACATTTATCTAAGAATAGGGCACTGAAAGAAACTCATTCTGGAAAGATCAATTTTCCTTCAGCTTTGCTAATAAATGTCAGTTTGTCTTTCTACACTTGACACTAAAGAAACCAGATCCTTGTATCTAAGTTATGAGGGGACTCCCTGGTAGTATACACCATGACACGTCTGCTTTGAAAGGTACCCTTCTTCCTTGCTATGGAGCTACCCTAGCTCACAAGAGCTCTGGTGGTCTGATCAAAGGGCTCCCCAAAAGATTCATGTCACCCTCTCACTGAACACTTTTTACCAATAGTTTGGCACTTATGTTTCTCCAACAAAGAGATGGAAACAACACTGGAAAAGAGACACTCTTATAATGGGAACTGAGATTAGAGCCTTCACTTGTTAAAACTATTTCTTCCATTCAGACCTCCCACCTTTATTCTTGCTAATAAAAAGTTTAAAGCAAGGGTAGAGAATCTAAAAAGACATATAAAAACATAGAAAACAAACAGAAACAGCAGAATTCTTTAACAAGTCACCTCCGGGTTGAGATGCTGATCTGGGACTCCCAGGTGTCATGACATCCATGTCCTTCATACCTGTTACCAACCTCAACTTGTTATAACTTTAACGGCTCTTGTGAACAAGACAGGCTATAAAATAAATAAACGTTTTGCTATTTAAATCAACGTCTTTGACTCAGAAGTGTTTGTGTTTTCCCATTCAATTTAAAAGCAGGGTTGTGCTCAGTCTGGTGACAGACAGGCAAGTTAAATTTCATCTCATCAGGTGTGTCAGCATATACAACATCAGTATATACAAGTCAGCCCCAAATATGTAACGCACAGATGACTGCATTAACATGAATCAATTCTTAATACGGCTGTGTTTTAATTCTTATTTAACTCTAAATACTTACACTCAGTGAAGTGCTTTGAAACCCTGCAAACATACATTACGTACTGTTCACCTGAGCCATACTGGCTGGGCTTCACCCTCCTTTAACCAGCAGCACTGCCGTAACTGTAAAAAATCGCAGACCTGTTTTTCAGCACTGGTCCTGGCTGACTCCTCCTGTGCCAGCACCATCTCTCGCTCTGCAGTTATCTGTACACTTTCTCTTAGTGCTTCTTCCAGCTCTTCAATCCTGTCATCCTTCTTACGGAGACTGTCCTGGAAAACGACGGAAGACCAGGTGAAGGAGACTAATTAACTCAAGGAGAGCCCATTTATCAAGGAAGGGCTATGGGCTTATAAAATGTTCTTCCCTTCAGAAGTACATCTAGGCCAAAAAGATATGGACACAAAGGAAAGAATAAAACAGGGGAAGAAAGACGTAAAGAGGTTGAAGAAGTAAGCATATTATTAAGAGCAAAGGGTCAAGTTAGTTAAGCAAGAGAAACCTGTGATGGACTTCCTCCGTAACACACAGAAGAAAACTGTTAGTGTTAGGCAGATAGGCAGCAGGGGCTTGATTATCTAAAAATGCAAAGCCGTTTCTGAGCTACTCTCTAAACTGGGCTTATAGCCGGCTTTGATGAAGCTTAAGTCACAAGACTCAAGGGCTAAACACTCTCTCCCTGCAAAGTTAAGCCCAGATGAAAAAGTAAACCGCATGATCAGTCGGATTATATGCTACATATAGACAATTGTTGGCAAATTCATTTTTAAAAAAAGAAATGCAAAAGGAGATTTTTCCTCATGAATTCAAGAGAGTGAAGTTTTCTCTCAATCTCATGCAAGAAAACTAAAAATAACTGGTGATAAGTAACTGGTCTAACTAAGGATGAGTAATTTGGTTAGACAACCAAAACCCACTAGGCCTAATATTCTACACAAGTCTAAGAAGTAACTTTTGGGGAGGTAAATATGGATTTCTACCGGAAAGACAAACAAAATCCTACAGGACTTTAAAATCATGTAAGATAGACGATCTTAAAAGAAGAAGAATAAATGAAACCGTTTTCAAGTAGTATGAAGAACTGGATCCATCAGATTATTCTAAGCATTTCTTCTTTAAATAGAACCAGAAGACTAAGAATAAAGTGCTACCTTTTATTAACAGATGAGACAAAGAACAAGATTTGTCCATTCATTCTCCAACTTGCTGAACACTCACATCAGCAAAAGATACCAAAGGATTTTGTCTTTTATCTATGCAACTCTTATTTGATCTTACTGTAGTTCAGTTTTCATAAGTACAAAGTACAAGAAAGTCCTTTTTTGACAACTCTGTCTTCAGAAATCTAGAACTGAAATCTAGAACTGAAATCTCTACGTCAGAGTTTTCTCCCAACTTTGATGGAATGGCATCTATTCTTTAACATCCTTCCTAATAAAAAGCTGTTATATCTTTTGCTCTCTCCCATTTTTCTCAATTAAAAAAAAAGATTTAGGAAAAAGAATCTTCACATTTTGATGATGTATGTTCTTTTAAGTTTTCATTCTTCTCGGAGATAATGTTATAAAATACTCTGATTTAGTCCCTAATTAAGGTTCTGTTTTATGCAGGGCAGTTTAGCTACATCAAAAAATGCTCTTTGTTGAAATCTAAATGCTTCCAGTTTGCTTGCCACTAACAGCGGACTACAATAAGGGTTTCTACAATGAGGCCAAGCAGAGAGAGACAAGGAATGACTCCCTTGAAAACAAAGTCCAACATAGTTTCTCTTGATTCAAAGAAAATGAAATGTAACAGAAGGATTAAGTGGAAAGGAATGGATGCAATGATCTGTGCAGTCCTGTCAAATCCTCTAATGAATGACTACATCTGTAGTAACATGGGGATTCTGAATTACAGGTTCCTGTAAGCAAACAGAAACACAAATGGTTCCCGTTATCAATTAGCTGCGAATAGCTCAGTGGTATGTTTATGTCCAGCCTATTGCATCCTTCACCCTTAAACTGTCTTCTGGAGATCTCCTGAGAGGCTTCTGGTAACCTAACCTAAAATGAGGGTTATTCCAAATAACTTCCCAGGAACCCAATTTCAAGCAAACAGGTTTACTTGCTCTTCTGCATGGGCCAAAAAACAGCTTTGAGGCTTTATCAATAAAACTTTTTTTTAGAGCGAGGATAATTAGTAATTTGTCATACTGAAAGTTTCCCTGAAACCAGTGTTAAAACCAGAGTCTACCAGATGAGCTGTGTGTGCAAGGTCATTTATTTAAAAGTTTTCTGGACCTAATGGCAAAGCCTGGTGCAAAATCTTTCTCCATGACAAAAACGAAAAACAGAAGCCAAGTGAAACCACAAATAAAAAGAAGAGGAGAAGAGACTGTTGAATCATTTTTATGAGATACTGTAAGTCATGTTACATCTCAGTATAAAACTAGGTATGGGACCATCTGCTCTAAGGAACTCATATTAAACCAGGGCAATAACGAGAAAAATGAAGATAGCAAATCAAATACCACCCCCACCATCTTTAACAAAGTCCAACTACTGAAACCATACAGTGAATAAAATTTGGCTCTAGTTTTGTTTTTGGAATCTTAACAGATATCTGCTAAGGCAAACCAAGGAAGTTTCCTTTGTACTGAACAAAACCTTGAATCTATTTCATTTAATAAAATATTGAGCCAATGCCAGAAATAAATAGAACCTTTTAGTTCTACAAATATTGGAGCCCTAACCACACTGCTAGGTCATATTTATAATTATTCTTTCTTGTCCTCACTGTTTCTTCAAGGTTAAATACATTTTTCTGCACTTAGATTATAATATGGGTACTTTTTTGTAACGTTTAGAATACTAGAAAAAAGAAAAGATCTTAAAAAGTTTAGAATGGGCAAAAATGATCACCCATAAAGAATAAAAAAATGGAAGGCAGTGGAATTTTTAATGGCAACACAGAAAACTAGAAGACAATTGAGGCGATGCCTTTAAAACTCCGAGGGAAAGATGACTTCTGATATAGAATTCTACATCCAAACTGTCAATCTAATGTGAGGGTGGAATGCAAAGTCTGAAAAACTTTACCTCACATCACAGACCCTCAGAGAGCTACCAGGTCTGTGCTCTGTCTCAAATGCATGGTGAAGGGAACTGTGGAGGTGACAACAAGCCTGGAGAATAAGTACAGTTTGGAGTAGAGGACAGAAAACTCCAGGAAAGATGTTTCCAAGAAAAAAGTGCAGGTAGAGATTACCTGAGGTTAATTAATAAGGGATGATGTATTTTACAACAGTAACAATATTGGGAGGAATGTCATGGTTGGAAAAAACTGTAAGTTTTTGGGATTAACTGGTGATATGTATAAAAATAACTAATAAAACAAACAAACCAATTACCACCACCAGGAAAAACTACAAGTCCAATAAAGGAAATGAAGTCATAATATACTACGTGCCTTGGTCACAATAATGCAAAACTTGATATAATTATATTGGAAAGACAGAGAGGGAAGAGCGTGGGGTGACTTGTGTAAAAAAGCCAATTCCTCATCACTCAGGATAAGAACTCAATACATAACTAATGTCCAAATGAGAAAAATAATCAAATAACGATAAAAAAGTGGAAGTAAACAACAGAAGAAACAACCCAAAGAGGTGAAAGTGGTCATCTCCGAGGGGCAGGAATCAAGGTTAGACAAGAACGAGGCAGATGAGCCGTACAGTACTGCCTTGCTTTGTATACAATATAAATATATATTGTTCTGAAAGAAATCAAAATGAAATTTAAAATGTTAAAAGAATAGTGCACACATGTGCCAAGTAAATTAATAAGAATATAGAGAATTTTTGGAAATAGTTATAAATGTGGTGACTGTTTCAGATACTGATACTCTAAACATATTAACTATTTATTACGGAAAGAGAAGAGCTGACTGGACAAACGTGTCACAACTCAGTGTTAACGGCAAAAAGGAATAAAAGTTTAAGGAAACAGCACGTATGAACTTCAAGCCACTGTGCTCTTCAGCTTTCCCTTCAAAAGCCCTGTGAAGACACAGGGAACAGACCTGTGGCTGCCAAGGCGGTGGGGGGACGAGAGACGGAGGGATGGGGAGTTTGGGGTGAGCAGATGCAAACCATTATATGCAGAATGGATAAACAATAAGCACCTATGTACAGCACGGGGAACTATATTCAATGTCCTCTGATAAACCATAATGGAAAAGCATATGAAAAAGAACGTACATGTATAACTGAGTCACTGTTGTACAGCAGAAATTGACACACTGTAAGTCAACTAGACTTGAATAAAATAAAATTTTTAAAAAGTCCTGTGAATTTCTTCATGTCAATAATTTGCTTGAGTGGGTCAAAATGATGATGATAAATTCCTTTCCAGTCTTTAGGTAACTGTGAGATACTCCAAATAATAACATTTTTTAAAGGAATGATAATGTTGCCATAAGTTCTGCTATTAACCCAAAGATTCTGAAGATATCTAAAGCTTAAACATCTCAACAGCCGAGGTCTGAGGCACCAAGCCAAGAGCTTTCAAAACTGTCCCCCATCCCCTTTTCTGTGCAAATGGTTTCATACATACACACACACACACACACACACACACACACACACACACATACCTATAAAAACAGTAGTGAGTAGATTTCGGTGATAGAGTTTGACACAGAATTCTGGTGATAAAACTGCTCGTCTATACTATACTTAACAGTGTGTTTTGGTTTGAAGAGAAAAGTCTCTCACCTGTTCACTGCCCTAACTTTGAGCAGAAGTGACAGTGACCACCAGCTTCTCTGAATATGTGTGACGCAATAAAATGTCACTTGGTAAAGTGGTGGACTTCAGAAACTGTGAAACACAACAGACTCGGTACACTCTCAGGCCCAGGCTCGAGGAAGTAGGGGATGTGCTGAGCCCCCGGAAAGTACTCCTCGGTGGCTCTGGGAGTGATTGTACCAAGTACAGCCTAAGGCCCTGAATGTGCTTTACAGTCTTAACTAGACTTTCTCTTTCAAAAAGTCCACATTCACCCATCTTCAACATAAATCATGAGGCAGCCACACCACTCAAGTCTGTAATCCTGGAGAAATCTGCACAGAAGCTCCGAGATCCCTAATCCCTTCTATCCCTGGGACACTCCACAGGCTCGAAGGCTCTGAGGCATCCAGAAAGCAGAAAGATGACTTACTGGAACTAAATGTAGATAGAGATTAAAGTTAAGTTTGAGAACTTCATTCCTGTTGTTCATACGCATTATTGACTTGCAGCTAGCCTGGAATAAAATCATAACTTCACTAGCCACATGTAGCTAATGAGCACTTAAAATGTGTCCAAACTAAGATGTGCTATAAATTCTAAAGACTTACTGCCTCCCCAAAAAAGGAATGTAAAATAGTTCATTAATAATCTTCACACTGATTATGTGTTGAAATGGCAATATTTTGGATATACTGGATTAAGTAAAGTACATTATTAAAGTCATCTGTTTCCTTTTAGTTTTTTTTGTGATGCTATTAGAAAATGCAAAATTATACGTGTGCTCACGCTGTATTTCTACTGGACACCGCTCAAGTTTTTACATACGAAATGCATCTATAAAAGGCTATACAACACACCATGTTTTACATAAATTCGTAACTCTTCTCTCAGTTCATAGCCTGTTAGCACATAAATATGAGGTACTAGGTGAGAATCCTTACGGAAAACACTGTCAAAAGCTCTAACAAGTGACTGACAATTACTGCAGTGATAACATGAGTAACAGAAATTCAAATAGCACTGACTGTTCTATCAACAGAGGAAACCAAACTGTGAATTGAAAGGAAAAAGAAAAATTCAGGCATGTGGCAGATCACTTTAGTACCTAGGATATAAAGTGCCTATGTTAGCTATTAATTATATCAATTTAACACGTTACCTCAATGCTTAGCAGCTTAAAAGGACAGTGAACATTTGTTGTCTCGCAGTTTCTGTGGGTCAGAAACTCAAGAGCAGCTTAACCTAACAGTCTGGCTCCAGGTTCTCTCACTGGGGGACAGCTGAGAGGTCTGCCAGGATTCAGTCCTCTGCTTCCTCTTACAAGGTTGGCGAGTTGGTGATGACCACTGGCAAGGGGCCTCTGCTCCTCTCCACATGGCACCTGGCATTCCTCAGAGCAGGTGACCCTGGAGAGCAAGGCAGGGCATCCACGTCTCTTGTGTTCCAGCTTCAGAAGTCACATATCATCACATCTGACACTTTCTCCTGTGCACAAAGACTAACCCTGCCACAAGACTACACAAGGCCACAAATACCAAGAGGTAAGGATGCTCTGGGGCCACCTTGGAAGATGGTTTTCATAGTACCCGAGGATATAGCTCCAGTACAAGAAAACTGGATTATCAACGAAGCAATGAAGAATGAAAACAGTGATTAACAGAACTGCTTCTGAGAGAAAAATAACTGTTAGGATAAGAGAGCCTTTACTACAAAGACACAGCTTTTGTTATGAGATTATATTAAAGTGGAACCCAAATGATACCAAATTAAAATGAAATCCAGACATACCTAAAATGTAAAAGGCAGACATTCAGAAGACATCACAAAATTGGGTTATGGATCAGCGTATCATTGGATATGAGATCAGCAAAATATGCATTCTGTCAGGAATTATTTAGAAGAAAGTCTGCAACTGGATTGAGTTGTAAGGGGAGATGTTTTCTTGGGATTATGGTAAACATTAGAGTAATCCAACTGAATTCAATGACAGTTCAGTCCTAAGAACACACAACAACATGCCAGTCAGTCACAGTTCAACTGAAAACAAACTCCTGGGTCAATGTTCGGAGAGCTAGCCATACAACAGAGGTTTATTAATACGTTTAGCCTCCACATTTTGGGGGAATTAAGCCAGTTTTTTAAGAAAATATGAGAATGAAATATTCAGAGTCTTGCTGGCTCCCACTGAGCAAAGCCCTCTATAAACTCCTGATCCCTCATGGATTTTGATGATAATTAAGTCTAATCTTTACGCCAACTCTACTTATTAGCTGGGGTCCAATGAGACCACTTCATTCACAGAGGAAAGGGTTCAACGCAGGTGGTTTTTGTGACTAGTTCTGGGGGCATGGTAGAGGGAGAACGAGAGGAAAGGGGAAGCTACCACAGAATTTCTCATATCTTTAAACAAGAAGCCTCCTATACTCAAACGAGATTAGGGCAAAAGCTGTGACAGCTGTAACTTCACTCAGGCAACTGAAGAAGACTGGACCGGACCCTTTAGCAAATCCCATAATCCCACTCCCTTAAAACACTCCTCTGAACTTTACTTCTTGACATCAGCTCTGTCAACATCAGCTATAAACCAGCTGTAAGACTCTACTCCCCACTGCCTTGCCTTCAGATCAAACGTTCACTAAGGAAAGCAAAGGCAAGAGGAAACAAGGAACAAGAGCAATCAGAAATTAATGTTTTGTTCTCTTCAAACAGCTCCCTCAAAATTAAAAGAAAAAAAAGGCTCACTATACAGTAACATAAAAAGAAATCACTTGATACAGACAAATCCCATTAAGCTTTTCTCAGCAGCAGAAGGAAGGTCACTGCAGATTTCACGAATATCTGAGGGAACAGCCCCCCACGTCCACTCATCCCCCTGCCCTGGCCCTGCCAGTGGAGGTCATTCCCTCAGCTTAACATTAAGAGCCACTTCCTCTGGGGTAAACACCACTTACCAGAGAGTTTAACATGCTCTGAAAGATATTAATGTTAACTGCTATCCATTCTCCTTACTGTGAAGAGACCATGCTTCCTTCTCCATCACCCTCAACCCCACTGCTATACCTCCTCCCCATCCCGCAAACATAAATACACATGCGGAAGATTTCATTAAAATCATTCAACAGGTCAGAATTCAATTACCAACTGCTCAGATGCTTAGTGGGGGGGGGGGGGAAGTTGAAGCCAGATGCATTGATGAAGTCAATTTTAAGAAAAGAAAGCTAGCCTAACACAGAGACAGAATTTGGTTACACACCAACCACTTTTTGGTTTAAGGAAATGCTTTGGGTTCAAATGTAAAGATATTTTCTCCCCCTGTTCCCTTTAAAGTCCCTCAAATATCTCCCACAGTTCAAGTTGTTAAAAATCGAAGTCAAAACAAAAGCAGATGCATTTCATTAAGGAAATGGAAACATATACATATAAAATAATGCTTTATATAAATAACTTTTATGGAGCACCGAGTACAAATATCCCACATAGATTGGCCAGGTGCTCATCTTGAAAATTCTGGTAGCTGGTAACAGCAGTTCAGGCAAGGACATGGGGTTTACCTAATCGTAGGACACGTCTCCTCTGATCACTAATGCTTATTAAAAAGAACAAGCACAAATTTTCAAAGTCTTCCCCCAAAACCCCAAAGATAGTCTTTTACTTAATATAATAAACAATTGATGTGGTCCATAAGAGGCTGTCTCTCTTGCCTTTGAGGTCTTGGCAAAGGTGCTATATATACACCTGTTTCTGCTCTCTCTTAAAAATAAAAGGAACCTCTTTGGAGATTCAACTTTCCAAACGCAAAGGAGGAGTTTCCACGATAACACAAAGGAAAGGATTAAACCGTATGTTTCACTGAAGTGAGACCCTAGTACTTGTGAGAAATTTCATGACAAATGTAACTTTAACCACTTACTGATTTATGGGGAGCGTTCCTGAAATAAGCTCAAATGATGTGATTCAAAGTTCCCATAGAAGGGGCTAAACTTAACGGCAGGAAGTAGCTTAGTAGGCTACACAATCACACCATCAATAAACATCCTTTCAGTAAGTTTCATATGGAACTGAACTTTGTCCAGAGGAAAACACGTCTACTGAGGACACTTCAAACATGGCAGAATTTCTTAAAGTCATTTTAAGACTTGTTTTGCTTTTTTCCTAAATGGTAAGAAGTGGCACAGTTTGAGCTAAAAGCTTTAAAAATTTGCACATGTGCCAACAATATAAGTAGGTGCTTTACCTGCAGGAAAACACAATTTTCAAGTTAATTTCAGCAACTATCCACAGGGTTGTAAAAACAGATGCTGATTTGTATGTACACTTTTCCTATATAATCCCTAACTCCATTTAATATTTGTTGAGTACTCCATAAAAACCCACTTATGCTCATATTCCAGATAGAAAAAGCCCTAAGAAAAAAACTAATCCAAAGGGAACAGAGGATATAGAATTAAATCTTTAAATAGGTCAAGAAGGTCTGTTAAGAAGAAACCAAAATTTATTTTTACAAAAACAAGAAGAACATTAATACATCAGAGGTATCTTGCATGTGACACATCACATACTATTTCTGGGAGGATGTCAGATAATCAATTTTTTAAAAGGTTATCTTAAACCATTATCCCCATGGTCAATGGAAAAAGCAAGGATAAGTGGTCTTCATTTCAGAAAGAAAAAAAAAAAAAAAATCTCTTACCAAAATGGAAGAAAACAAATTTTTGTAGGTAGAGCAAATAAAATACAACTGTAAAGAAAAACACAAATGTTTCACTGATTCTGCATCTAAGAGGAGAATATGCCTAAATACATGTAAAGCTGCATTCCCCTATCTCTATTTCTATTGTTTTCACTTTCTTTGAACTTTATTCTTAATAGTCATTGGTCTCAGGAGAGCTGGCTCACAATGTTCTTTCAGCAGTCCCATTAATCTCCCTGGCAGCCCTCTCTCTCAAGGTTAAATTCAGATACTTATCTTTGTCATAAATAAAAACAAAGCACCAAACCACTACTGACATGAGCCACTACCCCCAGTTCAGTCTGCTTTGCCGTATTAGAACCTGCAGTTCTGTCAAAAGACGAAGTGTCACTGCTGAAAGAATAAAAATATGAAAGGTAGACATCCTGAGCCAAGGGAAGATGGCATTTCCTTTGTTAAAATATGCGAGGCCCTTAGAGGGTAACCTGTGAAATTTTAAAGAATATTAGGGTGCTAAATATAATATCATTATACAACATTTTTAAAATTTGTAGCTAAATTTTTATTACTTATAACAATAATTGTAGCTGTAATTAATGAACAGCTGCCTCTATAAAAGATTAAGAAATGCTAAAAAGAAATTTTAAAAATAGCCCTTAACCTAAGGCAGATATAAATTAGTCGGGGGGGGGTGGAGAAGAATGATTAAATCACACAGGAACAATTCTAAAACAATGTATTGAAAAATATAAAACAATAAAATATAATTAAACATACTGGCTGAGGAACAACAGATAAGACAATAACAAGAACAGGGTAGAGTTCATTAACAAAAGTTAATTTTAAGCCAGAATCTTCAGGCAGTAAAGCTGGACATCCACAGGAAGAAGACTGCATGAGTAGAAGAGCATAAGTTAGAAAACCAATAAACTATACTTAAGGAACACCAACACTATCAGGTTGTATAGAACAGATTAGCTATGCTAGTGAGTATCTCACCTAAAAATGAGGCTAGAAATTCTTAAAGGATTCGGTTGACAGGAAGCTCCCAAGGGCAGGCTAAGATGCTTGTGAATGAGAGGTCTTGACATCTATTGATGCAACTGAAATCAATAAACAATTTTATAGAGAACCAACAATGGGCAAAGTACCAAGACAGGGTTCCCAAACTCAAATATACGGGGAAACAACACACAAACTAACAGCATATAATACAAGGTAAGAAAATAAGCCTTGAAATCAAAGCAGAAACAAGCTGTAATGGAACTGCAACACAGAGTGTGATTAATTCCCACTGCAAGGATTTATGCAGGCTTTACAAGGGAGGGAACATTTGATCTGAACCTTAAAAGATGGGTAGGCTTTCAGTACAAAGCTTTTCTAATCCCAAAATGACCATCAGTCAAATCAGCTAAGATTATGCTTCCATATAATGCTTATTTGGGAGGCTCTTGTTGCTGGGATTTACCTAATTCCAGCTCTTCACACAGCAATTACTTATGAATTCCACTACAGCACATCTTTTCACATATCCAGCACAAAAAAAATGTTTTAATGAGCATATCTAATGTTCACAGGGGGAAAAAATTTCTTATTTATCTCTATATCCTCACAGCACTCAGCGCAATGACAATTCCACAACGGGCACTCAATAAATGTTTACTGAGGATAACCACGGATTATTCTGAAATCTGACGTAGCCAATTGCAGTGAAACATGGCTTACAGAAAATGTGAATGAAACAACTCAGATCTAAATGTAACTAATACAGAGTTAAGCTCTTGAGTAGTGGAAACAGAAAGCCTGGCAAAATTCGACGCAGACTGTCAACAGAAGAGCCGCTGTAATCGAAAAACATGATAGTAGGAAAGGCCTGTCACCAATCTGTGCCTCATTGCTTTTATCATTCATGTCCTTTATTTGTGAATATCAACTGGAATTGTAAAATAGTTTAAATGTTAGTATGCAAGGACCATGGCAGAAACTCTTTAAATACCTATTGTATAACAATGTCTTAGAACGGTCACACATATACCTAAGATATTCCAAGGATCTTGCGAGGGGCAGTGAATTTTGGTGAGCGTGTGACAGAAATACTGGCAAGGTAAGTATCTGGATTGATGTGGGATCATCTACTATGCCCAAGGTCAACAGGGCAGAATGTAAGGCACCCCCTTCCCCAGACCAGGGGGATCGCTGGGTACTTTCTCTCTTGACCATCCTGGATACGCTGGATCAGACCACACATGGATGCTGTCCTCTTTCTCAGCCTCTCAGCAGCATTAACAATCCTCTCCTGCCTTCAGTGATGCTATACTCTTTTTCTCTCCCGCTTCAACTGGCCTCTTCATTTTAACTTCCTTTCAAGCACCACCCTCTCCGAGTCTGTCCCAGCTCTCAACGGTGAGGATCCTAAGGGATCTAGCTACAAGCTCTAGCTACATTTTCTTCTGTCAATATTTTATCTCTAGACGGTATCTGATTCTTATGGGTTAAAATATGATATTTAAGCTCAAGTCTCCAAAATTAATTTAACTACACCAGACTTCTCTAAACTTCAAATCTGCACTTCCAACTGCTGGCTTGACATCTCCATCAGGATATCTCTCAGATACAGTCACATGTTGAAAATGGACTTGTTCCCTTTCCCTGGAAACCTGTTGACCTCACCCTCAGGGTTTGCCCATCTCATCACTGAGCATCGCCACACACCCTGTTCCCCGTGCCAGGAAACCTGGCAGCCATCCCCCTTCCTTCCTCTCCTTTAGTGCCCACATTCCAACCCACGAGAAATTCTTGCCTGTTCTACCTAAATGTAACAAATCTCAAATCCACCCTCTCTTCTTTTTTCTCTGCTGAGCCTCCAAAAACCTCTATCATCACCTCTCATCTTCATTATTACTACAGGGCCTCCTACTATGATCTGAGCTCCTTTGGAGGAGGGACGTTGTTCATCATCACTATTTACACAAAGCAGGTGTGCAAGACATATTTACTGACATACACTTTCTTCATAACCACTCTTATACCATTCTAATCCGTTGTCCAAATACTGCAAAAAAAACCAGTACTCTCAAAATGCAGATCAAATCCTGTCCATCTTTACTTAAGGTGTTTCGCTACTTATAAAATTTAAACTTCATACATGGCCTACAAGGTCCGGCGTTACTAACACACACGGGTGCCTGTGTTCTACCTCACTCACCACACTCTGGTCCTTGAACAACCTAAGGTAAGGTTTTTCTTACCTTAGGGATTCCCTCCACTTTAAACACTGTTTCCTCTGCTTTGCTTTTTAAGACCTCATCTTCATGTCATACTCTCAGAAGGGACATCTCTGATGGCTCTACCTAAATTTGCTGCCCACCATCTTTCCCTCCCCCACTATCTTTCTCGTGCCCGGTTTATTTCCTTACAGCACTTACCATAATTTCTACTTACTTAGTTTTATCATTACACTCTCCTCCATGAGACAATATGCTCCAGAGGGTAGGGAACATGCCTTTTCGTAACTGTACAACCAAAGTTTAGCAACAGAGTTCTACACTTAGAGAGCATTCAATAAATGTATACTGAATAAATGCAAGACATCAAGTATGTCTAAAGAAAATGAGCAAAATTAAACCTAACATCTTGGAGGGATAGAGACTTGTCAAGACATATCAACTCTGATAATAACGGTCTATTATCGATATCATCATGGCTTTAAGATCTGGGTCAAATCTTTGGAATAGTCAACTTGCTAAACTAATTCTAAATTAAATGACAGCTTTAGGATGTCAAACAATATGGAGAACACAGTAATATCTGCACTGCAAATTTAGAGATGGTATATGAAAAAAGCCCAAGATATCTATCCTGTATCATTACGTTTGGTGGTAAGATGCTTCTGAAATTCATAACTCACTTGTTTAAAGGAGATGGGAAAGTGAAGTGGGTGACTATAAGTGCTGAGGAAATATAGAGCCAATGACTATTTTTAATAAAATTTTAATTCTGAACTATTTACAGACATACAGAAAAGTTGCAAACATAGTACAGAGTTCCCATACACTCCTCACCTAGCCTCCTGTAAAGAGTTTACATAACCACAGCACAACGATCAAAACTAGGAAATTCACACTGGCACAATATGACTAACCAAACTGAAGATCTTATTCTGGGCTTCCCTGGTGGCGCAGTGGTTGGGAGTCCGCCTGCCGATGCAGGGGACGCGGGTTCGTGCCCTGGTCTGGGAAGATCCCACATGCCGCGGAGCGGCTGGGCCCGTGAGCCATGGCCGCTGAGCCTGTGCTCCGCAACGGGAGAGGCCACGACAGTGAGAGGCCCGTGTACCACATTTAAAAAAAAAAAAAAAAAAAAAAGATCTTATTCTAATTTCATCAGTTTTTCCCTAATGTCCTTTATCTGTTCCAGGATTTAACCCAGGATCCCACATTTCATTTAGTTATTTAGTTGACATTTCTTCTAAGTGTCCTCCAATCCATCTAAAACAGTGTTCAGTCTGTCTTTCCCTGCCTTTCAAATGCTTGACATTTTTAAATATACTGCTCAGTTATTTTGTAAAAAGTCCCAGAATTTGGATTTGCCTGGTATTTTCTCATGATGTTATGCATTTTGCAGACACACATCAGCATCTCTGTACCTCCCTGTCTGCATATAAATTGAACACCATGAGTTCTTACTAGTATCTCTGATTCCAGTCTAGCACCCCAGGTGCTTTTTCATTATTCTTTCTTGAACAATGAAAAAACTCAGCCTTCATTACCTACAATCTATTTCTTTATTATTACAACATTTATGTACAGTTCTTCTGTCTTTAGCTTCACAGTATTCAAGAAAATGGCTTCCAAACATCCTTAGGTCCGTTCCCTTCTTCCCCACCCCTTTGAGGGCAGTTATGTTACTCATTTATAAAACTGGATTTCATCTGTTAGGGTTTGTACTCCTTCTGGGGTTCCCCCAACCCCACACCTTGACTGGTTTTATCTAGTTTTTGGAAAGGGTAAAGAGAAGTGTCACTTTCTCCTCAAACCTACCACCCCCATCCCCTTCCCCTTCTTTCTACTAATCCCCTCCCAACCACTCCCTTAGATAACTGGTCTCTAGCTTACTGTTCCTGTTTTCTTTGGCAAAAAGGATCAGATATATGTGTGTTCTCTCATAATGAGCAGCATACTACAGACAGTCTTTTGTGTACCCCCCCCCCCGCCCCGGCTTGACAAGATGTCCTGGAAATCACTCCACATCAGTTCGTTAGAGATCTCCCTCATTCCTTTTTGGAGCTGCCCGTCTCCAGTGTGGATGCACCACAGTGGATTCAAGCACTCTCCTATCTATGAGCAATTATGTTGTCTGCAATACTTTGCAATTAGTACAATACTGCAAGTAACCTTGTGTACATGACCTGGGAACAACACGGGGCTTAATCTGAGTATAATTACAGTCGGCCCGCCGCATATGAGGTTCCTCTGCATCCATGGCTTCAAACCACAGACCATGTGGTACTGTAGTATTTACTACGGAAAACTGTCGGTGTATAAGTGGGTCCTCGAGTTCAAAACTGTGTTGTTCAAGGGTCAGCTGTATATGTATCTTTATAGTGCTGGAGATGTGTCTTTAGATACATCTAGACATTGGAGAGCTGGGGCAGTAAGTACCTGCATATGTATATGAGAATTACAACCCACATAAAAAAATTGCTCTGGGGACTTTACAAATTATGAAGAGCACAAAAGGGCTTCTAAAACCAAAAAGTTTGAGACTAGTTAATGTAGATCATAGTAATAACTGTTCAAATCACGAAAGTACAAACAGGATGCAGTCGAGTGCCTTCACAGTTAAGGCCATGCTAAACAGCAGCAGTGCTTAGAGCCTGTGAGATCCCGCAATTCCCTCTATTCTCAGGTAGCATTTTCATTTCATATGTAAGGTATCTCTTTAATCTCTTCAGGACACTTTTAATACGTTGAGCCAAGAACAAAGTAACAACTTATCTCGAAACTCACTTTATGCCAAAAAGAAATACTTTTATTTCCACCTGAAGTATTTTTAAAAATGGAAAATTAGAACAAAATGAAGATACCTTTTCACAACACTTTCAAAATAAAACATGGGATTTTGAATTAAAGAAAAATCACACAGAAGAGCAAGGACAACGAGTGTGCAAATGCTACGCACAACCGTCAAGGATAAGCCTCACACATGATGTTGAACAAAAGAAGCCACAGAAGAATAAATATGATCACTCTATTTACGTAAAGCAAAAATATGTAAAACGAATCTATACTTTTTAAAAATATATACACAGGTTGTAAAGAAAAGCAAAGAACAATAAAAGTCACAATAATGAAGGAAGGGAAGAAATGATGATTGGGAAGGAATACATAAATGATTTCTGGGATGCCAGCAGTATTCCAATTCCTTGAGACAATCACTTTACATGTATTATTCACACTGTGCATGTGAGTGTGTGTGTGTGTGCTTTATGTACTTTTTAAAATGTATATTATTCTTCAGAATAAAGAAAGTTAAATGAAAAAGTAATACCACTGCTTTGTGACAAACTGTAACCAGTAAGAGTGAGGCCACCAAGGAACTTAACACCATAACTGGTAGTCACTGAATAACGAAAGGCAAAAACGAACCTCCTAGTTTAAACCAAGCTTTACTCTTCACAAATAAATGAAAGTACACTGTGTGTTTATTAACGTGATAAGCATAATTAATCTTTGGGAGCCAAGGTGGCATCTGATAAAGATTAAATATTCATTACTCATCAAAGTTCAAAACATTAGTTATAAAGCATTTCTTTTTAACATGATAAAAAATATTTTTTAATCCTCGAATTACTATTACGCCCATACTGGAAATACTACACTAATTCCTTCCCTTCACTTCACCTATTTCATGAAAACATCAGTAATGGACCCATATGTACATTCAGAAATTTAAAACAAAAACAAATTCAGATAATGAGAACTTTTAAAAATACAAATCTTCAAACAACTGCTTTTCTACTCCCCTACTCCCCCATGGATTCTACCATTAGCCATTTCTCCAAGAATCCCTAGTGTCTTTCAGTGGGGACTCATATTTAGAGATCACAATAGGGTCCTAGGGATACTCACCACCACTGGGTTGTCATTTGCAATGACACAGTTAAGAAACAAGTAGCAGAGCTAGTGAGTAAAAGAGCTGAGATCAGATCCAAAGTGTCCCGCTTGTAGTCCAGTGCTCTTTTCACATATCTGAATGAAGTGCATCCATGTGTATCTTGCATATGGCCATCAGCTATCATTTTTCATAACTTGAATATCTGTCACTTACTGAGACACCTTGGAAAAGTCACTCATCCACTCTAAATTCGTTTTGTCTATATGTAATATATAAACAAATAATCTGATTCACTTATCTGTCGGGTTATATAAAGAGGAAACAAGAGATGACCTATGAAAGCACTTTTGGTGTTACTGTAACACCTGACAGAAGATTAAAAGGGCACGCTTCGGTTTACAAAGACAGACTGGTAGCAGAAACCATTATCTGGTGGGGGTGGGGGGAATGAGACAGATGAAATGGGTAAGGCGCTGCCATAAAGAAGGGCTTGTCTTATAAAACAAATAAATATTCTCTATAATTAAAAACAATGTGATCCTAGTCCAGAAAGCAGGTTGAACTGAAATCCTAGAAACAGCCTAATTATTAAACAATTTCATAAACCATAAAGATGTCAATTCAAACTTATGAGCAGTGAAATAATTTTCTATAAATACTCTAGTGAAATTGTTAGCAATGAAGAAAAAAATAAGACCCTCACAACACAAACTATCCTAAAATTATTTAAATTAAAAAGTAGGGCTTCCCTGGTGGCGCAGTGGTTTAGAGTCCGCCTGCCAGTGCAGGGGACACGGGTTTGTGCCCCGGTCCAGGAAGATCCCACATGCCGCGGAGCGGCTGGGCCCGTGAGCCATGGCCACTGAGCCTGCGCGTCCAGAGCCTGTGCTCCGCAACGGGAAAGGCCAAAACAGTGAGAGGCCCGTGTACCGCAAAAAAAAAAAAAAGTAAAGGTTAAAAATGAAAGCCCAAAACAACTTAAAAATATTTATAGGTAAATATTTATATGTTCTCAAAATGCGGATAAACTAAGCAAAAAATCTACAGGGAAAAAGCCACCATGGAAGACAGAGATAGATTTAAGTACATTAATAAACAAATGAAAACGTAAGACATGAAAAAATACTCTTCCTCACTGGTAATCAGAGAAATATAAATTAAAACAAAAATTCAATATTTTCCACCCATCAGATTGGCACTAAAAAATAAAAACGGAGGAAGAAAACTTATAGTATCAACTGTTATTGGCAAGGGTGAGGGAAAACTGGTATGCTGCTTTTTCAAAAGTTGGTGTATTTGAGGAAATTTATACTGTTTCTATACAGAGTATGTATTTTATAATCAAAGTTATATACAAGAGGAATGAAAAAGGGAATTAAAAAGTCGGGTTTTCAGGTCAGAAATGAATTTGTTATAAAGCCTAAAAATGGTTTCTACGTAACAGATAACTCCTCCAAATCTCTCCAGTAAAGATTTCTGTGGCTATGCAATGTGGCATAAACACTACCATACCAATTAGAAACTATAATGAGAGAAAAACAACCTGGCAGCGGCTAGCAGTCTTGGCAGGAGTTTTAGAGATTTCCACCACGTCTATGGCATTCTCTAAACTTAAACTTTCATTCAGACAGGCGAGAGATCCAGGGAGTCTCAGTTAAAATCACAGCCGAGCCACTACGAAAGCTGTGTGCATGTAGGTATAAGTAATTCCATTTCTCTGAGACCATTTCCTCATCTGTAAAATGTGCAAAACCCATCTGCCCCTCTGGACTAGTGAAGGTTAGAAACAGTGACTGCCCAGGCCCTGGTTTCAAGCACTGGGCACACAGCTGACACTTACACGGTCACTGCTACTCTTGTTACGGAGTCTGGTTTAACTTAGTCTTGTGAATAATTAGGTCCAAACATCGATTATGTCTCCAGTGAAGTAAAAAAGTATGTTTTAATACATCCTGTATGACTGAAATACACTCTCTAAACTAAACTTTTTAAAAGTAAGGAAAGAAAGAGGGAGGGGGGAAAAGGTACGAAAGGTGGGGGGAGAAAGGAAAGGAAGATGGAACCAAGAAGGAAGCCAGGCACAAACCAAGACCGGCAATGCGCTTTAATGAAGGAAAATGGCCCATCGCTACGCTGACCACCTGAAGCTCAACAGACCCCACTCATCACACGGACGCTGAACTTACCAAGGAGGCGGGATCCCCTTGAGGAGACAGACCTTCTCCTTTGCTGAGGTTTCCAAACAAAGCTGTGGAATAAAACTTGCCTTTTCTATTTAAGGCCATCCCTTTACTGCTAAACAGCTGGTCTGAGAGGAAGGCAGCGGGCAGGGTTAGAAAGAGAGGAAGAGGAGGATGGAGAGTGAGCCGCGTGCAAGCGGGGAGGTAACCTGCTCGCCCAGGGCCTGGCCCCCTGCGCACCTGCAGCTGCTGGGAGCTGTCGCTGAGGGTGTCCTCCCTGCGCCGGGCCTCCTCCAGCATCTGCGCGCTTTTCTTCTTCTCTACCTGCTCCTTGTGCTTCAGGTTTGCTACCTTCTTATTCTGGTCTTTCACTTGCCTGTGGATAAGGGGAGGAAAATCAAGCTCTTCGTATATACGCACAGGAAAGAATGTTTATTCGCCGACTTACACCACTGACCTCCAAAAACACCTGAGAACCAGCAAGAGTTCCTGCTGCAAAACAATCCCCCCAACACTGCAGTGCTCTTTCCCATCAATGGCAGCAAGCTGTTAACCAGGGTGTTTTGGGAGCACGTATTTAAGCGTGTACTTTATGAAGCACAATGAAATCATAAAACAAACCAAAAAAAGGCATGGGATAGTGTGAAATGGCAGAAAAAGGAAATAAAATTCAGAGATTTTTGCTGGAAATATGAAAACAGCCTCTTGACATCAATGCTGTGAAACTGTAGAATGGCTATTTAAGAAAGATTTGTAATACAACTCTAATTTTACCGTTATTAAATATTTGAAACTTTCAAAAAGCTATATATAACATATATGTATATAAAACAGTCACATAAAGATCCAGGGCCCCAGCTTAAGCAACAGATCACCCTATCTACTTCTGAAGCTCCCTATCCAACTCCACTGCCTCCACACTCAGATAAGAAAACTAGACCAGGTGCTAGGTCACAGGTAAAGAAGACTAATTTCACCAGACTGGAATCATGATTACCAATCAAATAATAGGTTTAAGGCACTGCCCAGGAGAATATGGGCTCTGGAATGCAAGAGGATCTACATTTGTTTATGCTTTGACAGTCTGTGAAGCTCTTTACAGTCTCCTTACTCATTAGGTAGACAAGTATTCGGTTAAACACCTCTCTCATGTACCAGGCATGAGAAATATCAATCCATGAATAAAAATAGTTCCTGCTCTCAAACACCTCCCAGGCATCCAAGCACATACAGGGTATACTAAGTGCTATAAGAAAGTGCCCAGAAAAGGGGTCAGGGGTGGTCGTGATGATCGGGAAAAGTTTTCTGGAAAACGATCTACCTCTGAACTTTCCAAAGGTTACTAGGTGAGAGAACAGCAGGACTAAAGCCCTGATAAAAGGAGAACGTGTCCCGTTGGGAGAAGCTACATCCACTATGACTGCAACTTAAAGCTGGAGCAGCAGAACAAAGGAAAAGGAAGCCAAAGGTAAACGAAAGCCACATAATTATATCGTGCTGAGCAAGGAAGGTGCAGTTTATCCTAAGTGTGTAAGACTTTATGTAGGGAGATGATATAATCAGATTTCCAAACTTTTGGAAACAAATCGAAGGGGATTCATGGAAACAAATCAAAGGAAGGATGCAACAGTTAGAATTCATTCAACTCTGCCTTAGAGTTGCATCAATAAACTGAACTAATAATGAGACCATACAAGCCACCATGGTCTATATTTAATTAACATCCTTTAAATCAGGTAATGACAGCCTGTGGTGAGGTCTCCTCTCAACACATTCTATAAAAGTTGCTTTATCTCCAAACTACATCATCATGGTTTGTCTGATAAAATACAGGATATCCAGTCAAATTCACATTTCAGATAAACGACAAATAATGTTTTAGTATAAGTATGTCCCAATATTTATGACATATTAATACAAAAAATATTCAGTGTATATCTGAAATTCAATTTTAACTGGGCATCTCATATTTTTATTTGCTAAATCTGACAACCCTATAGAAACTCAAATCTTGACTAATTGTAACATTAGTCTTTCCTCCCTTCTCTATTGAATTTGCCATCTTTAGCTCGTCTACAGAATACCAGGTAGTTATCTACGACTGCTATCTAGAAAAGCAACATTTACCACTTCTCAACGCATAATGGCGTGAAATTCAATACTCTTCAGTGGAAGAGTTAGGTAGATCAGCACAAGTCTGTGTTCACACACTTATTTCTATCAATGAATCATCCAAAACAGTAACACTATTTTATTTTAGGAGAAGTTAGTTAACAGAGGTGTGGCTACACTGTGCTTATGTGGCCTACTACAAAAAACTCCAGGCAATATTATTGCTTGAGAGGAAAATAAATTAGGAAATATACTCTTGAACAACAAAGGTATTTAAGAACGCCAAAAGAATGACAAATGGAAGCAAAAAATGCAATTAACAACAGATCATTCTCTCAGATGATAAACTCTTGCCCATACGTCGAACTCCTTGTAAATAGATCCCACAGGGTCAGAAATGCTCTTGGCCTATAGAGCCCTGAACACTTTGGCTGAAAAGTAAGAAAATAACTAAGCCCTCACAATTCTACTAGACTTCTTTTTGTGAATGACATCTTATGAGGTTTTAGTGAGTAGCATCAGTCAATAATGAAAAAAGTTTTCTAAAATGTGCAGAGAAATGGTTGTATGACCTAGTGTGATTTTAGAAATCAATGTAGAACTCTTTCAATAAACTAGATGAAACAGGCTATAACAACAGGAATGTACTTGAGCAAGTCATAAAGTATTTAAATTTTATTACATAACAATACAGGGACTCTGGTCTTAACACAATTAGTAGGAAGCATCCCACAGATTCCAAACATTTGTCATGAAGACAGGTCTGCAAAGGCCACTGCTAAATAAAACATGGGTAATAATAATATTGCGCTTAATCTGTTTAGATCTAAGAGTGAAAGAGATGACATTTATAGGCCTAACTTCCTGAATGTCTTGCCTTTAGCCAAAGGTGCTGCTATATAATAAAAATCAAAGATGAATTATGGACTGAATCATGTCTTTTCATCTAAACATGGAATTCGTTCTTTGTATTCATTCTCTGGGGCTAATGTCACTGAACAGGAACTAAAGAGATGTGTGTTTAAGGATACAGAGTGTGAATCTTTAGTCATCGTCACTCTAAATAAAATCTCTGCTCTGTACTGAATGGAAAGGCGGACAGAGGAAGGCAGGGGAGGAAGAGCAGAAACAAATCCATTCAAAATGGAAAAGCTCAGTGGAGACACGAAAACACAACACTGCAGGTAATTGTCACTATTAACACAAAATAGGCTAAAACAAACACTGAATGAATAAGTACCTTGCCCAAAGTCATACAATGAAGTAGTCTAAACATCCAATTCAATCTCAAACCATCAATAAATTATATTCTCTTGATGAGTTATTCAACTGGACTTGGCAAAACTGTAATTAAAATGGTGAAATGCTTCTATATTAAAAAAAAAAGCACTGAATTCCAATCTGGAATGACAAGAGGGTTTTTTATATATTACAGCCAAAATGATCCTTGCCACTGGAAAAACAAAACTTGTTATATTTTTTATTACTTGAAAAACAAACTTATTTAGAAATAAGTATAGTTTAATGGCATTTACTGTTAACTAAAAATGAATCAGCTAAGAATATTATAATTAACCTAACTTGTAACTCAGAGAATTATGTCTACACCAATGACTTCCATGGACAAATTCTTCTGGAGCATTTCATAAGGTTTTGTTTGGAGACATTTAGATCAAAATCTGTCATGCAAAAATCAAAATACAGAACAAAGTGATAAAACTTCCCAGTAAAACTATGAGAGCCCTTGAAGCTTAAGTTAGAGAGGAAAGTCCTCCAAATACAAGGCAAAAGCCTTCATGATATTTTTCTCCTAAAGCTGAATTGTGGTCAGACTTGGAATTACTTAAGTGGTACCCTAACTGTTTTACTACAATGTGGAAAAAATATTTAGAGTAGAAAATTGGAAAATCACTTTTAAAATGCTTGCTTGCTACTTTTATTGTAAATACTGTAAGATTTCTTCTATAATGAATATGGTCTATTCAAAGTAGGGTTCCATAAAATGTTTAAAAAACACAACAAAACTGCGTCTCTGGTAGTAACAAGTCAGGTGACCAATAATGGAGATGAAAAAGGAATTTTCTAAAAGAACGTGAGAAACATCAAGAATTATGAAACATGTAAAAGAAGAAAAGCAAAACAGGCCAAAAACTGTCAACAAGGTGGTAAGAGAGCTAGCAGAAAACAATGCCACATAAACTATTAAAAAGCAGAGCTCCAAAAAGAAGAGAGAGAGTCAAAAATCTAACACACCAGAAAGGCCGGTAGGCCCGAGACAGACAAGTCCACTAAATTTGGCAGAGTACCAGTGAAGCAATTTTAGCACAGCACTGAGAAAAGATTCCAAATTATATTGCTTTGGAAAATAAATGGGAAGTGTGAACGTGGAGGCATCAAGCATAAATGATTCTTTCAAAAACTGTGCAAATAAATAGAAAAGAAAAAGTAAAAGGTAAAAGTAAGATACTGTAGTGAATTGAAACCAACGAAAAGACACTGGAAGGATTGCTTCCATGTCTTTTTAAGGATGGGGAAAACCAGGATATGTTTTATGTTTGGGAGAGTCAGTGGGAAGAAAGCGAAGAGAAACAGGGAAATAAGGAGGAGGAGGATTCAATTTATGGAACAAGGTTTTGAAAACTGGTCAGAGGGAAGGAATGAACAGGAAGTTTAGCCTCGGAACAGAGCTGGGACATTTGTCCCACTGACAAATGTAAGGTAAGGATGAGCGAAGAGAGACATTCTGAGACTGCTGATACGTAGAGAGAAGGAAGAGGATGGTTAAGAACCCCTTCATGAATTAGATTCGTATAAGTAATTATGAAACAAAAGTTTATTTATTTTTTTAACATACGCCCCAAACAAACTGCTTATTTTTTAAGAGTCAAAGGTAAGAAGACTTTTTCAGAAATATCGTCAAGCACTGAGAAGAAATATCAGGGAGAGAGATTTGGGAAAGAGAACCTTTTTCCCAAAAAAAGCCTCAACTTCATCTTTCTACCTAGAATAGAAGTTTCAGCACCTGAAAAATAGAGTCTGAAAATGTCATTACAGAAGGGACACGGCTTCTTTTATCATCTTCTACACATAACATACACAGCTTTGCACTTTCTGTTAATAGTGACAGGAGTCAAGAGCACAGTGTAGTGTTTTAAAGACCCTGAAACGTATGGCACCGTACTATGGTATCCTGGACCGCACAGGACTCCATGAAAAAAGCAAAAAGGAGTAATCATAACAGCTCCACTTACTGACTGCTCACCTAGTGCCAGACGCTGTTCCAAGTGCTATCTGCATTAACTCATTCAAAGTTTACGACCACCCTTCAGATATTAGAGAACTACTCCAATTTTACAGATGGGAAAGTTACAGATGAGAAATCTACCTAAGAACACCTGAGCAATCTGGGACTCTGATTCCTAGGCTAGAGTGCATATCATATAAAAAGCCCTGAGGCTGAAACGAGAATATCTGGCTTCAAATCTAAGTACCACCACTAACTAGTTGGTTCACCCTAGATGTAGAAATCACGTTCCCTAATCTCAGACCCTCATCGGAGTAACAATCTGCCCTGTGTAACCCACATGCTGACAAGTACTTTTATAAACAGTAAACATATATGATGTTGTTATGATTAGAAAATAGCTGGTAGATAAAACGCATGTGGTATTAACAATATTTTCTGAACCCTATCAGAAATTCTCACAGCTTAATTTACATTGCCATGGCTCATATGCAAAATAAATAACGTTTAAAATGCATGTTTCTGATTGTTTTCTGCCAGCTTCCGTTACTAATTTACTTACTAATGAAGATAGATGAGTTAGAGTTACTTAATGGACTCTGTACTTGTGTTACTTGCCTAAAAAGTGGAAATTCACGAACCTCTCTACATACTTGCTGGGAAGATCAACTGAAATAAAACCTGTAAAGCTTCTCCCACTGAGCCTCTGACACATGAACAGCAGGACTGGTGGTTGTTTTTGTCACCACCAGTTCTACCATTCAGCAGAGTCACAAAACAAACCCCAAACTGAAAGGGTATGTGTAGGTTTGTGTACGTGAAATAATTCAAAGGTTCTTATAAAAATCCACAGACTGTGGCAATGTTCCCTCCCTCCTTCATGCTGCACTTTACCTACAAATATAACAGCCAGAATGTCTCTGGATGAAAATATAATAAAATTAAAGCAATATTTTTCACCTCCTCATTCCTCTAGTGGCTTCCTTTCATCCTCGTTTCTCTCTCGGTCCAAACCTGGTCAGTCTGATTCTCGCTTTCTGACCACTCTATCTTTTGAAGCACAGAACCATGAATCCACTCTTCCGATAAATCTAAGATTCATGACATTTTCTGCACTCATAACTGAATTTCTAGACATCTCGTTCCTGGGGTAAGTTCCATCATTTCAGTTGCTTATAGGAATTCAAGGCAACGTTAGTATACAATGTTCTGTTGCATATCTTTGTTTTAGGACAAGCATACTGACCTTGAGGTGAGACTGAAGGAAACGGCAAATCCAGGAAGAGAGTGTGAAAGAGAAAGTTAGAAACAATTAGTGAGGGCAATATTCAGAAACAATATTATTCACGGACATAGACAAAATGTAAAGCACAGCATTAGAGAAGGGAAAGGAGTCACACAGATTCTGCACTGGCAACAAAAATTAGTAATTTCAGATTTTCAACAAGTGTATTTTCATATTAGATTACACCACTGTACCTTAATGTAAGTTTCTAAAGGAACAAATTTTGTCTAAAATTTACCATTTCCTAGGGCAGGAAAAAAGTAGTTTCTTAAACACAAAGGAAAAGAAAAGAAGGCTAGCTGCTCCCCTTCTCATTTAAGTAGCTAACTGTGATCCTACAACGTCAGTCAGCTTAGTTCTACACACACCTATCTTAGAACTGACAACTCCTTTACCCACCCCAGTCCATTTCTTAGACCCAAGTTATCCAGGAGCAAAAGCAGAAAAACACTGACAGCTTCAATTATTCTGTAGAATACAGAACTCTGATTCATTTGGAAAATTTTGAAATAATTTTCTCAAATGTGAAAATAATGTTTTCCTAATTACACCCATTATTTCTCATTCCAAATCTATCAAATCCACCCCCAATGGTGCAATCTAAAAGCAATAATGAAGAATATATGGTTCTATAAACCTCACTTCATTTCCAATACTGCTCAGCAGAAAGAGATGCAAAGTAGCCATGCTTCATATTCCTACCGTAGCACAAAGCCCCTGAGGTTCATTATTGTTTTTCATAACAAGCAGTTTTCCCTTTCTAAAAATTAATCAATTTCATTGAAAGTAGTATCGATATTATGTCCTCCAAATACTTAAGACTTCTAACAGCCAGTGCCATCCAGCTTACCTTCAGGATCTAAATTTTACTTTAAGAATCTAAAACAAGAAGTTTATTTCTTGAATTCAAGCACCATTTCAACTTGCACTTTAATGTTTTCTAATATTTCAGTACTAAAATGAGAGTTTTTTAAAACTCATTTTCAGAATAATGAAAGGCAAGGATAACAAGATTTATGATCGCCATTATATAAGATAAATAGATGAAAAACAGAGAAACAAAATGACAGACAAAACTCCTCACAACCACACAGTGAATACATGGTGGATCCGTGAGAAGAATGTAGGTCTGCTGACACACCTCCTGGGCATACTTTATATGTCCTATGATGCTTACAGATTCCTGAAGGGATCTACAAAAATCCACGGGTCTTTGGCATTTGGAAAACAGTGCAGAACGCAGACAATGTTCAAAGTCAAAGAGAGGCCAACTTTTTACCTAAATGATTATTCACAATGCTCTTTTTTATTTTTGTTGGTTATGACACATTACGTTAGAATAATTTTAGATCAACAATGACACTCACTGAAATCTCATATAGATGCAAAGCTTTATATGAGACACAAGAAAATCCCTGAAAAAAGAAAAATGAAGCTTATTCCTGTCAAGAGTGAGCAACCTTAAGGATCTTTTTAACTAATTTACAGTTCAGGAGTCTTATTTCACTTTGGCATCAAACTTTAGCTCTTGGGAAATAAATTTAGGAGAAAAAAAATCTGCATATAGAATAACTATATATAATTCTAATGTTTCCAGTGTAAAGTAAAAACTTGAGGTAACCATCAAAATTTCTATCAAGACTGTAATAAATTATAAGGTGCTGTGCCCACAAGAAACTTTAGGAAGATGGCCTAATAGAATTGACTATGTAAACCTGTGTGATTTATTCTTCTTTTAAATGAAATCAGTGAAATTCATCTCGGAGGAAGAAGAAAGAAACAAGCGGCCCCCCCAAGAAAGCAAGCTGAAGCCAGCAGGATCAGATAAAGAACCAGTCACCTTCCGTTATAACACTCGCAACATCTCGTTTTCCCTTTTTCTTTTCATTTTTTTAAACACAACCCATCCTCCCTCAAGAAAGCACACACAATCACCACACTCATTTCTCCTCTGTTCCAACTACGTCAAGACCACATTCACTGACACTGTCCTTCGTGGATCAAAGATACATGACTATAAATTTAAAAGTAAGGAAATGGGGCTTCCCTGGTGGCGCAGTGGTTGAGAGTCCGCCTTCCGATGCGGGGGACATGGGTTCGTGCCCCAGTCCAGGAAGATCCCACATGCCGTGGAGCGGCTGGGCCCGTGAGCCATGGCCGCTGAGCCTGCCCGTCCGGAGCCTGTGCTCCGCAACGGGAGAGGCCACAATGGTGAGAGGCCCACGTACCGCAAAAATAAAAAAATAATAAATAAAAGTAAGAAAATGCTTTATGGAACCATTTTCCTGATGAATTGTATACTAGTTTACGCCAAATCTACATACAGCTTAATATTAATTTCCCTATGGGAGATTTCTGAAGACATTAAGTTGAATGATCAATTTGGGATTTCTTTACAGAAAAAATATTTACAAATATGAATATTAAATATGTAGGTTTATATTCTCAGGTTATACTGTGCCATAGATGCCTGAATATACTGTGATATCAATATAAAATCACAAACATAAAACCCACTTTCCCAATGAAAATGTCAAAAAAAATTTTAGGTCAACCGAAGCAAATAAACTTTCAGGATGCAGTTAAAACAGTCAAATATCTAATTATAATAGTAAACATATTCATCTGGTTACACACATTTTAAATGGAATACATGAGAAGATAACGTTAATTTGGAAATACTTCCTTCCACCCCCAGTCACTGAAATAATTTTATTCACTCTCTTTGTGCACATCTTCAATATCAATTCACCAAAGGAAGAAGATGCGCCATTACTTTATGTGTTACTAAGAAATAAAAAAATATATACCAATTAAATCATGCCATTGTTTATTCACGTATCCCAGTTTCAGTGATGTTAAAATGTAAAAATACAAGTTAGAATTGGTATTTCACTGTGACAGAAGAGGAGAGAGGTTATCTATACTTTTGTTTAACCTGCAGATAGAAAAGTAATCCTATTGAATTATATTAAATAAGAATACTTAATGCATATGCATTTACTTATATTTTTACCGAAAGAAAAGCATATGTGCAATGGTAAACATATTACAAACATATAGGAGAAACAAATATAAAAATATATTCAATATCACAACAAGGGTATAAGGGACTATTAAATCTCCATCTGTTTGATGAAAGGTCTGAATGTGCGGGGGATGGGAAGATAAAAAGGGAAGAAATGTGGGATGATTAGACAGTAAAATGAGAAACAAGCTGTGTCCCTATGTTTTAACGTATGTATTTATTGGGCCCACAACAATGTACAGTCTTGGGACAGAATGTGATAGATACTATAACAAAAGCACACACAAAAAAAAAAAGGACAGAGAAATTACTACCTAAGAGAGGTCAGTAAAGTTTTTTTTTCCCCAAAAAAAGATAACAATTAAAAAGGGTCAAATTCCCCCAAATGAATAAGGGGAAAGAAAATTTTGGTCAAAGAGAAAACACTCAGAAAAAGCAGATAACAAAAAAGCATTCATCTCCTAATTGTAAAGCCCAGTTTTAAAGAAAACAAAGAGTTAAATCTACTAATATCAGACCCAAAGTTGGAAATATCCTGTAAACTCTAAGCTTGCCAACACATTTTGAAAGATTTATAAAAAATAAAAATAACTCCATTTTCATTACATAAAATTTCAGATAGTAGTAAGCTTTAAAAGCAAATAAAAAAACTTAAAAGGTCATATCCTTGAGCCATGAGGATTTAAGCCTAGCAACTATCTTCCCTAAATTCTCCAAATACCACCAGAGAAGTACTTTCTCTTACACATGCACACGTGCAAATAACACCACAGACCAAATCTCACTCCTGGCATAATGGGAAAACGACCCCATTCTTTGTGTTCAAGCTCAGTTCATTATTTTGATCTTGAACGATAGAAGTATAGATTCCTCTCACTTACCAAAATGAGGTTAACAGTTACTGCTTTAGCAATTTAGACAGTTAATTCAGGGGCTAACTACCTTGGGCCTGAATTCTGAGCAAACTGGGAACACCCTTACTTTAAAACAAAAAAAATCAAGCAGCTCCAAATCTTACGAATAGATCATACACCAGTTTTTTAACAGAGCCAGTTGTTTAAAAATCAGAATGTAGTTCCCTTGGAAACATTATAAACACAGGTTAAGTTTTCTTGCTAGCCCACAAAATTTAAGTTTAATCATGATGTAAAAGCCTAGAACTAATAGTTCTAGATGAGGTCTGGAAAAGACAGCAAAGAAAATGAAAGTGACCATCACAAGGCAGAAAAACTAAGTTTCCTCCTAATATTATAACTACTTACAAGACTGGCCCCAAAATGTGTTTATGTACCTATACGTGTGTGTGTGTGTGTCTGTGTGTGTGTAAATAACAACAACACTGGTTCCTGGTTCTCTTGCCTTTGTCAGAATAGTACCAATAGCAGCACACTATGCTAGCCTTCCCTCTCCGTTTTACATCTCCATCTACGCTACAGTTCTAGGACCTGAAATTAGGAGCCTGGGATCCAAAACAACCGGCTAGCCTTCTATCCAAATAAGCTCTCAAGCCATTATCATTAATACTGGTCACAAAAATTAGAAGACCAGACTTAAGAGTCTGAAGTTCAACAAGAAGCCCCTTTTCTATAATAATTCTGTATCCTGGGGCACACATTAATTGAGTATGTTAAGTATTACTTCCCAGGAGAGCTCAACCAGACCGCAAACGGAAACCTCCTCACTGAAATTTCTAGGTACCGGCAAGCTGTGGAAGAACGCCTCTGCCAGCCTACAGAGGAAAAGTCCGCTCCTTGCTGGAGCTTTGGTCTTCTGAGGTTAGATGATAAACTCCTTGAAGGCAGAGATTTTGTTTGTTTTGCTCCCTGTTGTGTCCCCAGAGCCCAGAATAGTGACCAGCAAATAAGAGCTTTCATAAGTAGAAAAATTAATTCATTAATTAATGAAGAAGGAAAGGGTATATTTTGTGGCAAAGAGAAGAGTGAGTTATGGAGAGAAAAACTAAACTCACAGATTGGCTACTATTCTCAAGGTCTTGATAACTACAAATCTTACTAACAGTAGTGTTTTTAGAGATGCATATTTAAAGGGAGAGTAACCAGGTAAAAGGAATAAGGAATAAAAAGAACTTTAGGGCTTTCAAAGATTAAACATGTCTAAGAAAACATGTCCTTTCTTCTCATCTTTTAATCCCTCTTATAAATTTCAAAACACAACCCCAAATGAAATCTATATCCATTAAAATTCCAGTTTTTATATTCCCACAAATCAGGAAATATAGTAAATCCAAGTTTCTTATAAATTATTTAGGTTATACAATATTATTCTATTATTCTTTACATCACTGAAAATTCCTAACTTTCATAAACCAAAGGCAATCCTTGATACCTAAATTATGTGAAAAATCAGAAGATGGGTGTCATTCTCCAAACATAAAAGTTTCTAAGTGGGATGCTGAATCTAATTTAAATAAACCTCACATTAGAGTAAATTGGATTTCTAATGCAAACACCAAACTCTGCAGATTTATTAGTGCTTCTGTATCAGAAAAAAAAATGTAATAAAGCAAATACAGAAGCAAAATTATGCACGGGGGATAATGCTCCCAGTATACTGCCATGGCATGGGTATTTAGCTAAAGGGACATGAGTGAAAGAGCAGACAACAAGCAATTCTTTCAGGAGTCTGAAAAGATACTGCTATCAGAATTTCATCAGCCCACATTACTAAACATTTTAAACATTATGCCAAAGAAAAGGCTATTCATCATGCATCTAAATAGAAACTATAATATGCTCACTTTAGAAGAGAAATATTCAATTTACATTTTGGGTTCCTCATGCTAATCTAAATCAATCTACTTATATAGCATGTCAATCTTTAGGTTTGTTTTTACTATTATTTTCTCCCTTAAAATCATCTGTGGAGACTATCCAGAACCACCAGGTGATGACTTTCTTGAAGTGTCAACCTGGGTAGGCTACAGCACCCAGTTAACTTTATCCAACACTAATCTAGATGTTGCTATGAAGGTATTTTGTGGATATAAGTAAAGCCTATAATCCATTTAAGTAAAGGAGATTACTATCCCAGATAATCGAAGTGGGCATATCTCAATTCTTTGGAAGGCCCTAAAAGCAGGCTTCCCAAGGAAAGAAAAGAAATGTTGCCTGTGGACCACAGTTCTGCCCCATGCTCACGGGAGTTCTATCCTGCAGGTGATCTCCTCCTGACAGCTTTCCCATACACATTTCAGACTCGCTTAGCCAGCTGCTGACAATCATGCAAGACAATTCCTTGTAATAAATCTGATATATGTATATATATATATATATATATATATATATATATATCATATATATATAAATATATGTATGTATCTCTCCTACCGGTTCTGCCTCTCTGGTTGAACTCCAACTGATACACACCATAGTATGGAATATAAATTTAGAAATAGTACTTCTTAGATTTAATTGGGAAAAACATTTTGTATTTTCAGATGTATGGGTAGGCCTACATAATCCTCGTTTTAAAACTGCAGTAGCTCAAGACACTGGTACAACACTAAATCATCTGACAGGAACTACTATTGTTCTGTAAGAGCAGTGTAAGGGACTATTTGTTTTTCTCAAGACCACAAAGAATAAGTCTGGGAATTCTTCATGATTTAATCTAAACCTATTAATATTGGAGAATCTTACATAAGTATTAGGAAATTTTAAAAGAATAATAAGAATTTTCTTTAGCCCAATGATAACATTCTGCTGTCATTTTTGCACTTAGAAGGTTGCTGAACACCCGATAAAAATGCATGCTACTTCCTGAATCAGGGTGTGGCACTACAGCTGCATCACCTGAGAGGCTACTACTTAAAGGGCACTCCAGCAAAAGAACCACCACATAAGAGATGGGCTAGAAATCAAGAATAAGACAATTATATCCAACAATATCAGAATCTTACCAGAGAGAACACATACTTTATCAACAAGCAATGGACCTAAGAGGTACTGCTCAACTGGATATATAACCGGCTGGTTTTTAATTCTGATCAAGCAAAACCCCCAGCAAGCCCCAGCAGCAGCAGGAGTGGCAGCAGCAACTCCTCTAGTACAGAACTGTAACCTTACTTAACACTCACTTTCCCAGGAAGTCCCAAACAAACCCCCCTGACAGTTCAGGGACAGAAACGTGGCGTGGAAGGTACAAAGTGCGGGAGGCTGGCTTTCTGACGAACAGCATGGCCAAGAGGGATATGAACACAGACAGACACAGAGACCAAAACCCCAATGGAATAGGACCAGGATAAGACAAGCCAAAAGAAAGGTGAAGAAACTCAGATGATAAATGACAGGGAGACAGACACCCACACACAGGAAACAGTGGAATAGCAACATAAGAAGCAAATGGTTAGTAAGAAACACAGCAGCCACACATACGCAGCTAAAAATCTGGGAAGAAAAGGCATAAAATAATTCCAATCATCTTTTATTCCCATCTTAAACTACGCTGCTCAATAACAAATTACAAAGCCAGTAGCAATTGAGTTTTTAAAACTGTTTCTTTTCTTGGTAGCCAAGAAACTGTGGGTCGAATCTTAAAATAAGATTACAATGTTACATGACCAGAGGACAAAATTCTATAGTACTTTTTCAAATTTATAAGTAATATTCTGTGGAAAGAACAGATCATTTACAACTCCTTCCCAAAATGTGAGAAATATAGTGGCTAATAAAAGCTATCTGGTGTGCTTTGGATACAAATATAGATTTAATTCTATTTCTTACTCTCGTTCAAATCACATCCATCTCCCAAAATCAGTATTGGGTCCAAAAATGAATTGAAACATTTTTCAAGCAAGGTATCTGTAATAGCAAGCAATAATTTCAATGCAGAGCTCTAATACAAAAAAATCAAACTGTAAAATAAAACTTTATCAAGAAATTTCTTTTCTGAAATACATTTAGTGGGAAGTCACTAATCCATCAGAAGTATCGTATTTTAAAATCTATGGAATTAAGATCTGAATAAAAGTCTGATTTCAAAAAAAATTAAAAATATAAAAATAAATAAAATCTATGAAGTAGTGCTGTTGATTTCAGGGTGACACAAAAGCAAAGAAAGGCATGTACTCATGTAAGTATGTAAGGAGAGAGAGTGTGTGTGTGTGTGTGTGTGTGTGCATACGCACGTGTGCTGGGGGTAAAGATGCAGTGCAAACAGGGAAGACGTACAAAAACCATACATAATCTAATCTTGAGACTCTGATAACTTGTTAATTCTGATTTAAAGGACTTTATCCACCCATCTTATCCAGAACCAGACCAGAAAACATGAATAGAGTTAATACCAAAATAAGAGGAAACAAATGAGTAGGTGATCAACTCATTTATTCATACTTTCAACTTAGTGAAGAAGAATTGTGAGGGTTGGACTTTATCCTTTTAGTTTTTTGAAAATCAAAATTCTATGGGTACAGAACAAGAGGAAAAAATTACTTCTAGGGGAAAATATCAAGTCTACCAATATCCTAAAAATTTTAAACTTAGTAAACAACTTATGAAAGTATTCTACTACTTCCCAACATTCAAGAGCATGAAAATAAAATACTTCTATGAATCAGGCTCAAAGGAGTCACACGGATTAATGACTTCACTCTGTCACCGCCAGTCTCTCTGTTCAGGATACAGTGATTAATGCAGTTCTACTGGAAGAACTATTTCTACGCACTTGTGAATTTATGTTAAATACATGGTGTAAAGAAAGAGGCCAAGAGGCATACGCTTTATCTTTAGTACAAAATACCCTAACAAGAAAAAAAGGCAAAGAAAATTCCAAGAGAGCTATCTGGCTGGTTCTGTTTAAACAAAGCTCATTTTGAAGAAGTCAAAGTCAGAGATCAAAAAAAAATCACATCCAAGTCTCCTAAATTGTCCTCAAAATGTCCCTCCTTCTAAATTTGACCTATGTACCAATGTAATAGCTTGCTTCTCCACAATACAGAGTCTAAAAATTCACAGCCCGAAAGAGCAACAGCTCAACATAAAAGGTCTAAACCAATTAAAAATTTTAACTCCTTGAACCTGAGGTTCATTTGTTCCTTAAACAGATAAATAAATAATTAGAGAGCAAGTGGCTATCTGCACTCTCTTGATTAGCCAGTAGAAAACTTTAATTTCTTAATCAATGAATACTTTCTCTTTCCAATCAATGATGCTGAAGTCCATAGCTTTCCCAATCTATTCCCACTCTGTGTTGCCGTTCAGAGACCGCAACAATGAAGTTACACTGACTTAGAATAAAAAGTAGGTAATAAAGTAAATTCAGAGAGGCAGATATATTGGAAAAATATGTCCTGAAAAGTACATAGTTTTAAAACCATCCTTCAACCTTTCTAACATGGAGAGTGCCTCTTCAGCTTCCCTTTCCTTACCTTTCCAACTCAGCAATCTTCTTATCTTTGTCATTCTTCTCATTTTCCACCTCCTTCAAGATTTCCAAGAGGCGGTCAACTTCTGCCTGGGCCTTGCTAGAGTCATCTTTGTACCTGGCAATCTCTCTCTCCAATTGCTGTATTCGATCACTCATCTCTGGACTGGCCCTGGCTTCCAATGCTGCCTCGTGTGCCTACAAAGAAAATGTCCAAATTCTATCAGATATACGTACAGTGGCAGTGGGCAAACCATGTCCCCAAAAGCCACCTATACTCCAATTTCAACAGGGTATTATCCAACATCTAATAACTAGTGTTCAATTTATAAGGTTCTCCTCTGCTTAAATATTACATAGACAAAATATCACTACACAGTTACTTTTTTTTTTAATAACTGGAAGTTTGTACCTTTTGACCACCTCCACCCATTATACGAACACACACACACACACACACACACACACACACACACACACACACAGCCCTCCATTTCTGACAACTACCAATCTGGTCTCTATCTATGAGTTCAGTTTTTGGTTGGTCTTTGGTTTTTACATTCCACATATAAGTGAGATCATACAGTATTTGTCTTTCTCTGTCTGACTTATTTCACTGCCCTGCTTTAGAAACAGACATGATAAAATAGTCAAATTCATTCAACATCTAGCAGAACTAAAAAAGCTGTATAAGACAGGTATATTGTTAATTAAGATCTCTGTGATCTACTTTCAAATTCCTGGGCATAGGTAACTTATTGATTCCATAAACAGTTATGTGTTAATGAATAAAACTAAAGCTGATTCCCAAATATAATTAATACATTGTTTTTATTATATTATTATTTTAGATTTTATTCTAAACAGCAAAATTCATACAAATACCTTCATAAAACAAGAATGAGTAGGCCTGTTCCATACAGGAAACTACTGTAACTTCAGTTCCAACATGTAAAAAACTCAGAAGTCATCACTACCATTCTTACAAGAAAAAGTTGAAAAACAGAAAATCAATGACTTTTCTAGGACCTATCAGAGAACTGAGGTCACAGGAAAAATTACCCCTCCAACATCAAGAGACACTGGCAAACCCACAGAGCTGAAGCTGAGATCTGCTCACCTGGAGCAGAAGCTGTGAGCAGAAACACTTAAGTGGTAATTTTAAGGAACTGCTGGGGGCTGAGTGTGGACGTACAAGCAAACGAGTGAGAAAAGTCCCAGGGCCGGCGGTTTTAGGGGGGCCCATACTTTCATGCGCTTTAATCCAGGAACCACACCAGGGTCTCACAGTGAAGAGCCAACAAAAATCCCCTTGTGGTTCTGGCTGCAGGAGGGGAAGAGTAACAACTGTGAAATATGCCCAAAGCGTACTCTATCCAAAGACAGACCCTCAGGAGTAAAAATTTTAACAGAGCTTTATCCCACCTGGGGAAAGGGCATTTCTCCCACTCTAGCCCCTGCTAGTAAAAAATAAGACTCATATATTTGACACAGATGTTGGAATTATCAGACAGGGAATTTAAAGTAACTATGATAAATAGCTAAAGGCACAGGACTTCCCTGATGGTCCAGTGGTTAAGAATCCGCCTTCCAGTGCAAGGGACACGGGTTTGATCCCTGGTCAGGGAACTAAGATCCCACATGCCGCAAGGCAACTAAGCCCACGCGCCGCAACTACTGAGCCTCCACGCCTCAGCTAGAGAGCCTGCATACCACAAACAACAGAGCCCACGTGCTCTGGAGCCCATGCGCCACAACTAGAGAGCCCACGCATCACAATGAAGATCCCGCGTGCCACAACTAAGACCCAACTCAGCCAAATAAATAAATAAATAAAATATTTTTTAAAAATAGTTAAAGGCGCTAAGGGGAAAAGGAGACAACACCCAAGAATAGAGAGGCAATGTAAGCAGAGAAATGGACACTCCAAGGAAGAATGAGAAGGAAATGTCACATATTAAAAACATGTAAGATCTTGCTTATAATGTAGAATCTAAAAACGGTGAACTCATAAAAGCAGAGCGTAGAAGGGTGGTTGCCAGGGGCTGGGGGTGGGGGAAATGGGAAGATGTTGGTCAAAGTGCACAAACTTTCAGTTATAAGATGAATAAGTCCTGGGGATCTAACATATAGGATATTGACTCTAGTTAACAATGCTGTGTTGCATACTTGAAATTTGCTAAGAGAATACATCTTAAAAAGTGTTGTCAACAACCTAAGTGTCCATCAGTGGATGAATGGATAAGAAAATGTGGTATGTACATATGTATGTATGTATACACACATAGGAATATTACTCAGCCATAAAAAGGGGGAAAGTCTTTTCATTTGCCGCAATATGATGAACCTGAGAACATGCTAAGTGAGATAAGTCAGACAGAGTAGATAAATATCATTATGATTGCACTTATATATGGAATCTAAAACAAAAACAAAAAGACCAAGCTCATAGATACGGAGAAAAGACCTGTAGCCTGCCGGAAGTGGGTAGTCAGAGGTGGGCGACATGGGTGAAGGTGACCAGAAGGTACACATTTTCAGTTACAAAACAGTAAGTCCTGGGGATGTGATGTACAGCATGGTGACTATAAATACGTGCTACATATGTGAAAGTTGCTAAGAGCATAAATCTTAAAAGTTCTCACAGGCTTCCCTGGTGGCGCAGTGGTTGGGAGTCAGCCTGCCGATGCAGGGGACACGGGTTCGTGCCCCGGTCCGGGAGGATCCCACACACCGCGGAGCGACTGGGCCCGTGAGCCATGGCCGCTAAGACTGCACGTCCGGAGCCTGTGCTCCGCAACGGGAGGCCACAACGGTGAGAGGCCCGCATACCACAAAAAAAAATTTTTAAATAAAATAAACAGAGAAAATGTGGGATTGTCATAAATAGGCGAGTTTGGAATATTAGTGAATAACATTTATTACTCTTGACAGTTACTGCTCAGTTTCACAATCCTAAATACATCTAACAGTCTTATCTTCACTATTCCAGTATTAAATAGAAAATTACTTCCACTTATTTAGTGCGGGGGGGAAAAGTCAATTACCAAATCTGAATTAGTTAATCTCAGAAAAAGTATTTTCCTACTTATTCAAAAGTAACTTTAAGCTATTGGATTTTCTTCCTTTCCTTAGCTTAAGAATATGACTTCATTTCTGGCATACCCTAAACAATGATTCATCACGAGGTGTTCATGCTGAACACACCCAATGTATGGAAAAAGAACAGCACCAAGTCTCAAGACTAGGCTGGGCCCCCTTTTCATCAGTAACCACATGAACTGGACCCAGTTAATCAGAGTTGGTAACTCAGAGGTAATAAGTATGAAAGTGCTTTGAAAACTACCAACTGCCATATAAAGATTAGAGAGGAATAAATCAATGAAATGGATAGTAAATACCTGTACCAAATTCTAATATTCACTGGTATGGGTGACTATCACTGTTAAATTATCTCTTTCCAGGAAGCCTAATGCTAGTAGAAGAAAAATATCAGATAATTGAGATTTTTACACTGTTGTCTTACATTTCATCTATACAGGAGCTGCATATTTTAATCTTACTCTGAATTGCCAATTTTCTAAGAGTTCGGGGACTCTCAGGAGTAGAGTAAAATCGGACAAGAACGCCAAGAGAATTAATCAAGGGATAAATGCTATTTTGAATTTTAGGGGATTATTACTCCACTGGTAAGTTATTCCATATGGACACTATAGAGTTTTCTACTATGCTGTTATTTAAAGCAAAGAAAGGACAGTAATCAAGACAGTATGGTACTGGCACAAAAACAGAAATACAGATCAATGGAACAGGATAAAAAGCCCAGAGATAAACCCACGCACATATGGTCACCTTATTCTTGACAAAGGAGGCAAGAATACAGTGGAGAAAAGACAGCCCCTTCGATAAGTGGTGCTGGGAAAACTGGACAGGTACATGTAAAAGAATGAAATCAGAACACTCCTTAACACCATATACAAAAATAAACTCAAAATGGGTTAAGGACCTAAATGTAAGGCCAGACACTATAAAACTTTTAGAGGAAAACATAGGCAGAACACTCTATGACATAAATCACAGCAATCCTTTTTGACCCACCTCCTAGAGAAATGGAAATAAAAACAAAAATAAACAAATGGGACCTAGAAACTTAGAAGCTTTTGCACAGCAAGGGAAACCATAAACAAGACGAAAAGACAACCCTCAGAATGGGAGAAAATATTTGCAAATGAAGCAACTGACAAAGGATTAATCTCCAAAATATACAAGCAGCTCATGCAGCTCAATATCAAAAAAACAAACAACCCAACCCAAAAATGGGCAGAAGACCTAAATAGACATTTCTCCAAAGAAGATATACAGACTGCCAACAAACACATGAAAGGATGCTCAACCTCACTAATCATTAGAGAAATGCAAATCCAAACTACAATGAGGTACCACCTCACACCGGTCAGAATGGCCATCATCAAAAATCTACAACAATAAATGCTGGAGAGGGTGTGGAGAAAAGGGAACCCTCCTGCACTGTTGGTGGGAATGTAAATCGATACAACCATTATGGAGAACAGTATGGAGGTTCCTTAAAAAACTAAAAATAGAACTACTATATAACCCAGCAATCTCACTACTGGGCATATACCCTGAGAAAACCATAATTCAAAAAGAGTCATGTACCACAATGTTCATTGCAGCTCTATTTACAATAGCCAGGACATGGAAGCAACCTGAGTGTCCATTGACAGATGAATGGATAAAGAAGATGTGGCACACATATACAATGGAATATTACTCAGCCGTAAAAAGAAACGAAATTGAGTTATTTGTAGTGAGGTGGATGGACCTAGAGTCTGTCATACAGAGTGAAGTAAGTCAGAAAGAGAAAAACAAATACCGTATGCTAACACATATATATGGAATCTAAAAAAAAAGGTTATGAAGAACCTAGGGGCAAGACAGGAATAAAGACACAGATGTAGAGAATGGGCTTGAGGACACGGGGAGGGGGAAGGGTAAGCTGGGACAAAGTGAGAGAGTGGCATGGACATATATACACTACCAGATGTAAAATAGATAGCTAGTGGGAAGCAGCCACACAGCACAGGGAGATCAGCTCGGTGCTTTGTGACCCCCTAGAGGGGTGGGATAGGGAGGGTGGGAGGAAGATGCAAGAGGGAGGGGATATGGGGATATATGTATATGTATAGCTGATTCACTTTGTTTTAAAGCAGAAACTTTAAATAAATAAATAAAGCAAAGCAAGAAATTGGAAAAGTTTTCTTTAACCTTTTTCAACTGCGAGTCCATCTTCAGACACTCTTCCTTCTTCTGCTCCAAAGCAATTTCTAGTGTCTTAAGCCGTGAGTCCTTTTTCAGTCCTGCGGAAGCCAGGGAAGAAGCATGCTCTTTCAGATCCAAGAGTGAAGCCTAAAAGAAGCAACATACATCTAGAATAAATACTATTTATTAACAAAATGGAGATTTAAATTCTTAAATTTATTTTCCTAGTGGTTTGTAGTTTCTTTCCATTAGCATATACTGACATATTTCCATTTCAAGAACATGAAATACAGGACAAAAACATTAGCTCTGGCTTTCAAGTCCTAACTAAAACAAAATGAATTCCCAAGAAATACCAACTGAATAGTGATTTAAAGAGCTCTACCAATACATATCCATTCCCACAAAATAAATGGAAGTAGGTCAAGCTTTGCGAATGTAGGCAGTCAACCTTAGTAGCTACACTGACTTTTTTCTTCTCTTCTAATTTTGGAAGAAACATTCTATTAGAAACTTAAATTCCCATAAATTTTCTTAAAGATATTAGAAAGAAAACCCTGAGAATGTCCCTAAAGCTCATGATTATCTGATCACAAGGCATTAGGCATTTTTGCTACTTAGGTGACATCGACAAGATTCTTCAAAAGTAAAATCAAAGTATATTAAGTCACCTAATTGGTCAACAATCACTTAAGATCTCTCTCCCAATGTTAAGGTGATCGTTAAGAGCTGATGTAAATAGACTGTCCCCCTTGTGCATATTCCGTTCGTCTATCAACTTCCTCACCATGAGCACAATGTTTCTCCAAATGTAACTGGAGAAATACTGTTATTTTAGGATCTGTAAAATGTCATTAACAAGTAAGAAGCCAACTCATAACAGGTGGAAGAGATAAGAGGTAAGACTTAGGAAATAAATGATTCAATCCACTATATCTCTGCAAAGCTTCCTGAAATAATCCCTGCTATAAGAAGATTCTTTAAATCTTCCAACAGATCCTTTTTTTATATGCATTCTGTAAACACCAACAACATATACACACAATGCACTGGCTAAGCAAACCAAATAATTCCATTTTGGTGATCTTGACCTCTTTCTCTGAGAGGTCGCCTTGCAATAGGCTGACTTTTTCTTTCAGGTCTTTAAGATCTTTTTTGTAGTTATCAATTTCCTCCTGCTTTTCTCGCTCATCTCGGTCCCGCTGGTCCTTTAAGCGTTCGATTGTCCGCTCCTGATAAGAGAGCACATCAATACATGAGAAAATTCCTTTCATACTTCTATCATATGACTGCAATTCAGCTTCTAGCTGATAAAACTTCACACTTCCATCCTCCATTCAAAAGACAGTGAAAGGTTGTTAATAATTTACCTTTTAAAGAATTCAACCTTCCAACCTATCTTGCCCTAACATACATCTGGTTTTGTTCTTTTGATTCCCGTAGGTTTCTTTTCCTATAACCTTAATTAGTATTAGATGTCCCTAGAGTATTCTTTTGGAATAATCTCATTTATTCAAATCCCAAGCAACAAAAAACTTATACATATACCCTAAGGACAATAAGTAGCAAATATTTCTTTTCTATATATAATTCACATGTTGCCTACAAAGCAATGGAAACAACTCACAACTCACATAGAAAAAAGGAGGAGGTTGGAGAGATTATGATTTGTTGAGCTTAAAGCATAAAGAAGGATAAAGAAAAGAGAAACCATTAAAACTTCTGTCAACAGATACTCAGGAAGTTTGAAAGTTGAAGCAATTTAGTTATATTTATGGGTATTATTTCTGAATATATTCGGGGATCAAGCCTTGATCCCTGGGCAGGAAGCCTGAAACATTCTGAGTCCAAGAGGCTTAAGGAACAGTAACCCTATTCCCTAAAGAAAAAATAAGAAGAAGAAGAATCCAATAAAAATGCCCCACCAAGAGTCCTTAAACCTTATCCTCCAAGACATTAACACTTGTCATGTTGGGCCACTTCTTTATTTAGTCGACCATTCCTGAAAAAAAACTAGGTTTGCTCATGAAGGCAAAATGAAGTGGCAAGGCCACGACTAGAAAAACAGCAAGTACACTGTATTAATAACTAAAACCCACGAATATATTAGATCCCAATGCAGCACAGTAAAAGAGAACTAATGTTGCCTCCTGATGGTCAGTGTCTGACATTCCCACATCACTGAATTCTAGCTGACCATACACATAAAAAGAAGATAGTAAACAGGGAGCACATGGCTGATTCTTTAGAAACTTCAGCCACTGCCCTCCAGTACGGAATCCATCCTGCCTAGCAACAGATGCTTAAATTGGCAACAAAAAAACACATCTTCTTTCCCTTACACTGGGTACGTCAGCAACAGTACAGGCAGCTCTTTTCCCTTTTGCCAAAGCGACTTCTTCTGTCTTCTCTATCAAGTCTCATCACTAAAGTGACTTTCAGATTAAGGAGAAAGCAGAAGAAATGTGTCTGTGAGGAGTCTGGGCCAGTCACCCACCTTCTCGGCAAGGGCCTCCTCCAAAGTAGTCAAGGCGGTGTCAGTGTTGGTGGTGTCAGCCTGCAAGGATTTGACTCGCTCCTTCAAGCTGCTCATCTGCTTTTCCTTATCTCTAAGTTGCTCTTGGAGATTTTCAATCTGAGTTGTGCACACACATTTAAGGGGGGAAAAGAAAGGAAATTAAGAGAAATACAAACAGTCAAAATAAAAATCATTTTAAGTTGGAAACAGGTAGATCAGGGTTGTCAGTGTGTGCTCTGTAGAAATAATTTAACCCTAAGGGTCTTATAACTTCATGCAAAGCTTTAAACTGAGAATTTATAGTCAGAAGAAAGAAAAGACATACACATGGGTATGGTCATACATGCAGAGTCATAAATCTCTATAAACAAATAAGGAAAGTAGCTAGGGAGAAAAGACCCAACATATAGGGATGGGGATAAAGGGTCTCAAGACCCACAGAGAGGAAAGCCATGAGAAACTGGATTACTTCCAAACCAACAGTGCAAATGCCCAGAGAGATTCCTTTAAAAAATGCTGAGGGAGGACAGCAAATTGAACAGCTGTACGCTAAGAAAAACAAATCCCCTGTAAAAAGGAAAAATTGTTCTTAAATGCTAGTGTTCAAGTTAGGTTTTTATATCATCTTTTATTTGAACAGCAAGCATTTTCAATGAAATTTATTATTATAGTTATTCATTCCTTTATATACACTAGTACGCATTCATTTACTCAAAAAACTATTGGTGAATTCTCTATTCTATGCCAGGCACTAGTGACACAAAAGAAAATGAACAGACCCATTTTCATTATAAGATGGGAAGGGGACTTCATGTAGCTGAATCCAAGCTATGGATGGCCTTCCATGCCATCCTAACGAGCACACATTTTACTCTAGACAGATGGGAACTATTAGGGACTTTTAAGCAAAGAAATGGTCCGGTCAGTTCTGTATTTCAGACTGATAATTCTGACAGTTGTGGAGAAGATATTCAATATCTATGGGGAGTTACGTGGAGACATGGAAACAGCTAGGAGATCGTATCAATTCAGGTGAGAGAGTTTGGAAACTAAATGAGCTAAGAGAGATGGAAAATAGGGGATCGGTTTGTGAAACAGTGTGGAAACAGCATATTATCACTAGGGAGACTCCCGTACACACAATGAAAAATAGTAAGCAAAAATATGGAGGAACTGTAGAGAGATATTCTTAATAAGCAAAAGGAAAATAAGTAAGACAACTATTCTAAAACTCACAAACTTCACTCTTTCATTCAGCTACGTGCTAGGCAGTTTTCTAGGTGTTGAGGATACAGAATTAATCCAAACAGACAAAAATCCCTCAAAGAGCTTAATCCTAATACGGTAGACAAGGAATGAATGAATGAAATGAACATAGTGTGTAGGGTGGTGCTAAGTCCTACGGCGAAAAATGAAGCAGGAGAATATAATATCATCATCTACTCTTGAACTAGCTGGTTTATTTCACATGGCTTTCAAAAAGCAACGTAAATGTTATCTGCTTTGGGACGACTTTCTCGCTCTTACCTCCACGACAATAAGATGGCCACAGTCTGTATGCCATCACACATGAACAAAGTACTGATCTATATACACACATACACACATCTCCCATTCTTTTCTCTATCTATGCATTTGTCTCCATTCTTCCATCTATCTATACATTATAGCACGAATCTCCAACCATATTGTTATTACTCATTCTATACACATCTCCACAAATAGACTGGATCTTACTCCTCTACCCCAGCTTCGTATCTTCATATCTGGCACACATCAGGTCTATAATAAATATTGGTTCATTAGTCAGTAAATAATACATAAGCTTGGACTTTTATGAACTGTATGTAGGTATACACATAAACTTCTGCCAAGAAAAGAACTACAAAAGAACCTAAATCCAACCTTCAGATAATTCCTGCATCAATCCATTTAATATAAGCTCTTTAAGGGTCTGCTTCATTCCAAGCAGACCCTTCCAAGGGGAAGTAAAAAAGGTCCCTCTCTACAGTCCATGAGAATTCCACAGCAGAACAAATAAGCTAAGCGAAAAGATGCAGCGAACTCAGAATAGGGAACCATGAGTACTGTAAGGCTTGGATTTTCACTCATTAACAAAGGAAGAATCCTACAGGTGAACCATTGAAATTGGCTCCAGTCTTTTCTATGCCAATAAAGTCCAAAGCATACTGTGAGAGAAAAGACCATCACATATGGGAAACATTAGTTTCCTTTAGTTTAATCAGACACTCCTATTGGAATCTCATATGGATCAATACTTAGGTAAATTCACAACCACTAAAGAGATTTTGCCACTTAAAAATCGACTACTCCATAACATACAGAAGCCAATGCCCTGGTGTTGACATGTTTAACCAGCTGTGTGGGTCATCTTAGTTGCTGACATATAAACCTTATACAAAAAAAAAAGATATGATCATTTTGTTGATTAGACTTTTTTTTTTACCAAGAAAGAGCAGTACAACCACCTTTTTTAAAAAATAAAATTTCATAGAACCAACCAAGTTTTACATACAAGAAAACAGATTTGTTTTATGAGCCCGCCTAATATACAAACAGCCCTTACATGCATAATAAGGATTATACCCTTCTTTCTCCTCCATCATCAGCATCTATGAAAAAATTAAGATGTTCACTGTTAACAATTCCACTTGTATAACTTGTATGTAGTCCAACTATTAAAGGGATCCATTATTCTTTGCCAGCAAAAACAAAAAAAACAAACCAACAAACAAAAAGACTTTTCCTGATATACTCAGGTGCAGAAGCTGCTAAAACAGGTAAAATCCCCATTAACAAGTTCTCCCTAAGCTACTTTCTTATCCAATTACCCAGCTGTCTAAACTGTTGAGTTGGAGGGGAGGAAGACGATGCCTATTCCTGGAGAGCAGAAACAGCCATTCCACGGCAAAGAAAGGGCAGCGCTCACTAGAGGTGTCTCCTTTGAGCAAGCTGCTATCGGCAAGGAAGACTTGTAGTAGATGCAGATGTGTGCAAACCAGCTGCAAGAGCATTAACCCAAAGGAGGCTCTGTGTGGTGAGTGGTAGGATGGGTGTGTACAAAGCACTTTCCATTTACCCAGCATCATGATGGACAGCAGCTGAATCCTACTGAAAACTCCTTTTACATATCCTCACTTTGGTTGTGACTCAAAATCGTGATTTTGTGATCAAGGCTCTCCGGGTTCAGACACGTTGCTAACCAAGGGGTGTATGAAAGCTATCATATTAATCTTGCCATTATTCTCTTCTTTTAACTAATCCAATATAGAGGCTGTGAAAACTGTTCACCCTAATAGTCCCATATCACACCATTTCAGTATTTACTATGCAATTTCTATAAAATATATAGTGGAAATCCCATTCTATACCAAGTTCAATTATCCGCAGGATCTAAAATATACTATTTACAAAAGCTTTGAATATAACAGCTAAGAGAAAAACTGGATCAGTTATGCACACACTTGACTATTAATGATAAAGATGACTGTTTCAGAATCATGCTAAGTGGAAAAATACTCCTTTAAATATGCTCAGAATATGTACCCAAAAAAAGAGGAAAACTTTCCATTTTGTAGAAACAGAAACCACAGAATCTCTAGAACGGCAATATGATAAAAACAACAAGAAATTACTCGTGATGGGGGTGGTGGAGGAGGCAGAGGCAGTGGCGACACGAGGGGCCACTAACACTTACAGAGAGTGTGGTATGTGTCAGGCACTGTTTTCAGAAATTTATGTATAACAGCTATTGAAGCTCCACCACAAGACTATAATTATTAGGCAATCTAGCTCCAGAATTGTACTCTTAATCACTGTGCTATAAATAATATGTTCTATGATGGGGGGAAAAAAAAGAAAGAAAAGAAGAATCACACAAAGATGTCTCAAGCATCTTTCCATAAACGATTCCTCGTTATTAAGTAATGTTTATCAATAAACACAATGTTATTACTACAGTCACATATGAAAATACTCTCCCCTACAGAAGCAAAGATGGAAGGGCGGAGCATCTTCCATGTACTTCCGTGTACAGTCAAACATAACACAGTAAAGCTGGTGGGCAGAACCAAAGGCACTTGATATCAGGATCAGTATCATGATAGTATTAGGACAGTCTGTTTAGCCTTTCAAGGGGTAGAAGGAGGCTAGTTTACTTATACACACGGACTAAGGAGCACTTAACAATAGCTAAAAAAGCTTTTCTCCTTTTACTTTAATAACTTATACTTAAGAATATTGAAAATAAAAAATTGTTGCAGAAGATGACGTATTTTATAATTCTATGGGCTCTTCCTACTTTATGCATAACCAATCTGTATTAAGAAGAAATCATTAAGCAGCTATTAACAAGTATTCAATTTCTGCATGAGTAAAATTGTGTAGAGATCGAAGGAATTGGTGTTTATTCTATATATGTGTCCCTGGTGATAAATAGGGAGGGGGAGGGTCAATCAGGTTTACACATACAGCCTAAAATCATAGAGAAGAACTTAAGAGTGAAGAATTCAAGAAGGAAACACTTTTTAAATAACTATTTAGAGAAAGAAGGCGTTTTCCTTAAAATAACCTCTCTAATTAGAGTATAACTCTGTTAACTGGGCTAGAAAGAAAATAGAAATAATTATTACATTAAATAGAGCCTTTCTTCTCCTCGTACAATTTTTATTTTACAAAGAGAGAAAAACTGATGAAAGAGGAAGACTAATGCAGAATGCATGCTGCACGTGAATCCATCAACTCTGCACACCAGCTCCACACTGGCACAGATTTCTTAACATCTTTTGTTTTGTTTTTTATCAGCATTGCCAGTTGTCAGAAACTATCATGGTTCAACGTGGGTGATTTATTCCTAGTCAAGTGGAACTGATCACTCTGCTGCTGAGGCCCTAAGCGCTGAGCAAACGTAGAAGGGACTTCCTATAGGATGTAGTTCTAAGGACAAGAAATCCCAAAATACTTCTTGCAGTCACCTAGCTACTTGGAACATCATTGAAAGGAAAGAATTTTTTTGATAATGCCTCCACACTTGTTCTAAGCAGCCATCAGTGTCAAATGTATTGTGGAAAGCAAGTTACTCAGAAAGGCTCTGACCTTTACCTTCTTGGTTAATAATACCTCTCAGTATCAGTGGTAAAAGTACAGTCTGGATGAACTGGTCATAATCAGCTGGCAAAATAGATCTACAGTAATCAGTGGAATCTAAAAAGGAAAAATTCACTAAGTCCCCTGATCTACGCAATTGTCTGTCTACCATCCTGCAGGCCTGTGGCATGTACTAACAAGGCACAACTATACTTTACCAAAATGATCAGGGTTTGCCCAGACTGTACTGGCCTCTAAATTTTACTTGTCCAGTTATGTGTTTCCAATGATTAGAGGATACAAGAGTTAACAAAGTCATGTGGAACTCTAAGCAGTGTTTCAAACACAATTTAGGTTGTTAAAACTGCCATATCTATATTCTCAATTACTGTTTAGGGTCTTTAATAAGCCCAGCAAAGATTTTGGCTGACAACCAATTATTTCTTTGGTTGAGTTTCCCTCCCAATTGTGCTATTCTCTCATCATATAAGTAATGGACGGATTACCGTGATGAATAAATAGCTAGCTATGTCCCACAGGGCAAGTTACTTGTTCCTTCTAATTACTTACCTACAAGACAAAGACCACTAATATTCCTTTCAATTCTAAAATACAACTGTATTCTTATGATGGGAAAGACGAGAACATTTAAAAAGTAATAAACTTCAGCAGAGTACTACTGTATTTTATCTTAAAAACTGTTTAAATTGAACTATACAGGAAGTATAGGTATGACCTTTAGGAAAATACAGAGTCCATTGCTCTGGTTAGATTTTATTAATTGTTGGGAGGGAAAGTAAGTTCCTTGATAGACTTGCTCATGGTACAGATAATGGAACTAGGGACCTCTTGAATTAAAATAACTGGATAATATGAAGCAAAAGCTGGTGAGACCAAAGGTCACTGCCAGTCAAGATCTGCTTGGTAGACAATTAAGGAAATGGCTCAAATACTTCTTTTTATATCTGGCAGGCATATATAAAAATTTGACGGATATTCATATGCTAAAATTGCTCAAAAAAAAAAAAAAAAAAAAAAAAAGAGGATCCATAAATCTATAGTGGCTATGCTTTTGAAGCGGCAGCAATGATGAGACTGTACTTAGGACCTCAGTTCACATCTATACAAATGGCATCCCTTGAAGTTGTACAATAACAGTGGAACTGTTATGTTATGTACAATAACAATAGATAGAACACTCTTAGATCTAATAGTTCACTACATTTAGTGATGAAATACATTTTAGTATTTTTAAGTAACTAATTAAAGCAGAAACACTAGGCTTAGTTTCTGCCCATCCCCCCACAAAGAACCACTATTCTTTGTATTACTTATTACCAATAACATAGTTGGGAATAACCAAGTACATAACAATAGAAGGCTAGCTAAATTAAATATGCTCTATCAACCATTGCAATTCATATACTTGATGATTAATTAAGGACATGCAAACTTCTTTATTATATAATATTACATGAAAATGAAAAGTTATCAAAATGTACAATATTATTCCAATTTGAAGGAAAAGTTTATTTTTACATAGAATTTTCCTTGTTATACCTTTTCCACATGTTTCAAATATTCAGAATGGACATACATCATTTCAATGATAATGACAAAAGCAATAATTTTCTAACTCCTATCTGCGAAATCTTAGGATTTACAAGAAATATGATTAGGAGCATGATAAGAGAGATTCTCCTAACATACGCACTTACCAGCATGGGAAATCTCTAGGGGTTTCTGTGGGACATGTGAGCATTTCTATTTAACCCACACCTTCCACCGGTGCATACTGCGGGACCAAGCCAAGCTGTCAGAGACTTGGGGGGTTTTCCGCAATGCCAAAGCAAGACTGAGAGATGACAAATGAATCCAGAGAAAACAAGGCTTTCGAAACCTATTTGAAATATAAGGTCCAAAGGAAACAGCAATAGGATGCTTCACATAGTTTAAGTCTAAATTCAAGTTCATCTCACTAAATTTTTATTTTAGCCAGGCCTACTTTTATGGCCTGAAGTAAGCTAACTGGTATTAAAAGTCAGTCCTAGTGTGACAAGGCTGGGTTTCCCAAGAAGCAGACCTTGAGACAGATTTTACTGTTCAAGAAATTAGAGGGTGCTCTTGGGACCAATACCAGTGGAAAGGAAGTGGAGCAGGGGGGAGCATGATGGTGCAGAGGGAGAAATTAGGCTTCCATGAAGTCCCAAAGGATTCAGACAACCCCATGGGGAGCTCTGAATCTGTGATGACCTTTCAGAGTTGCCCCAAGTCAGGGCAATGGATTCAAGCCCTTGTACCCTACAAGGATCAATCACTGGATACCAATGGGGAGGGGTGTGGCCTTGTACAAGGTAGGTCTCTTTAGCCAAGGCAATCTCCACAGGGGATACTTCCAGCACCTGGGGGAATATATCCTTCAACCCTCAAGGGGGGATCTGGGTCACTCATCACAGCATCCATTATACCCAGCAGCTGTGTATGTGCTCTTTCTAGTTAAATAACATTTAACATGAAATTGTAATTGCCCTCAATTTATGCTATATTTTAACCATATACATAATTTTATGGCTTTGTAAAACCTAGAGACCCTTGTATCGCAACTTGATTGTTTCACCAATGGTGGGCATTTTGAGGCAGGAGTTCGGGGATGGCCTTTAAGGTGTGTCTGATATCCCAGTCCACACAAATGAGCCATGTGCATTTTTACATGAAGAGCACCTGCAGCTTTCATCAGATTGTCAAAAGGGTAGGAGAAAAGTAAAAAATCATTAATTAGTGGCATTCTTTTCAAATACCCACAATATTTTCTAAAACGAATAGCCACTTCACTTAAAATTGCTTGCTTAGCTGTTTTACAAAGATACTGTGTTACCAAATTTGCTGTGTAAGAGTTTGTCCTGGTTGGGATGCAGGGAGAATAGATCCAAACAACAGTTCCTCACCTATATGCAATGGAAGCCCAAGAATCTTATTAAATTTAGTAAATTCTCCTTGGTCAACTTGAATGATTTGTCTAATCTGAAAAACCCCTGTAGGAAAAAAAAGTGTCAGGAGAAAAAAGTAAGGAGGTCTGGCAATTACAGGAAGATAAAATAGATAAAGGACAAAATACATGTCTGATGCTGGAAGCTATTTTCTGGTGAGGGTGTACACATCGGTATGGCAGAGAGAAGGAAGAGCACAAAAAGCTACTTCATCAAAGTTTGATTTAATAACTTCTTCAGGAGGTTAATTATTTCAACTTCTCAACTAGAGTTGACAGGCACCTAGGCATCTATCCAAACAGGCATTCCCACAGGTGAGAATGCAATGCAAGTTAATTCATGCCAAATTATAAGCAGTTTTAAGCAGAAGAAAATATTAACTGTGCTTCAAAACTTTGATCAAGCATTTTTTTTCCAAATCCTTTGCCCCTTTCTAGATACTTATCTATGTAATATCTATACTGTGACAAGTTCCTACTACAAGGTCTCCTGAGAGACTACTAAGAACAACCTTTGTCCCAAAAGGATGACCCTTCCATATGACTTGTTAATTACTATTTTTCAAGTTTAAAATATGTTTTCAGTCAAAACAGAAGTCAGGGCACTCCAAACTAGAGCTTGCAAGACTCTGAGAATATTAACATGGCATAGGATCAACAGAAAATGGACATATTACATAAATCCTCAAATTATTCATGAAGCTACTTAAAAGTCCAAAGAAATGATGTTTTAATAAGAGTCAAAATTATTTCTGTGTTGTACAAAGCATTACACTATAAGCCTTTGAATGCTTCTTGTTTATATTATGCCCTAGCACTTGAAAATAAAGCATTTATCCAAAGGCTATGTTCTCTCAGGTCCATTCCTATTGCCTCCATGATAATGGTGGTAGAACAAGTTTCCACATCTCTCCAGGTGAAAAATACAAGGCTCTTTCAAAACACATCCACTCTTATCCCACAAATGCCAGATTGATCCACCATACAAAAATCAATCAATATAATGTACCATATTAATAAAGAACAGAAACCACATGATCATCCCAATAGCTACAGAAAAAGCATTTGACAAAATCCAGCACCTCTTCATGACAAAAAACACTCAATAAACTAGGAATAGAAGGGAACTTCCTCAACTGGATAAAAGGCATCTGTAAAAAACCCAGTTAACATCATACTTAAGGTGAAAAATGAAAACCTTTCCCCTAAGATAAAGAACAAGACAAGGATGTCCACTCTCACCACCTCTATTCATCATTATACTGGACAATTAGGGAAGGGCAATTAGGGAAGAAAAAGAAGTAAAAGGCAGCCACATTGGAAAGAAAAGGTACAGCTACCTCTATTTGCAGATGGCATTATCTTATACATAGAAAATACTAAAGAATCCACTAAAACACCATTAAAGATAATAAACCAATTTAGCCAAATTTCAAAACCCAAGACCAATAAACAAAAATCACTTGTATGTCTTTACACTAAAAATAAATAATCTAAAAATGAAGTAAAGAAAATTCCATTTACACCAGCATCAAAAATAATAAAATATTTAGGAATAAATTTAAAGAAGTGCAAGGCTTGTAAACTGAAAACTACAAAATATCAATGAAAGAAACTAAAAACAACCTAAATAAGTTAAAAGACATCCTGTGTTGATCAATTGAAAGACCTGATGTTGGGGGGAGGGGGGGCTTCTTTTTTTGGACTCCCAAAAGCCAAAACGATCTTGAAAAGGAACAAAGGTAAAGGATTCACAGTGTCCAATATCAAAACCTACTACAAAGCTACAGTAACCAAGACAGACATATAAATTGATGGAACAGAACTTAAAGTTCAGAAATGAACATGTGTGTCTATGTACAACTGATTTTTAGCAATGGTCCCAAGACCATTCAGTGGAAAAAGAACAGTCTTTTCAACAAATGGTGCTGGGACAAATGGATATCCACATGCAAAATAATGAAGTTGGATCCCTACCTTACACCATACACAAAAATTAACTAGGAATGGACCAAAGACCTAAATGTAAAAGCTAAAACTATAAAACTCTTAGAAAACACAGGAGGAAATCTTTGTGACCTTCAATTAGGCAATGGTTTCTTAAATATGATGTCAAAAACATAAGCAACTAAGGAAAAAACAGATAAACTGGACTTCATCAAATTTAAAACTTTTGTGCATCAAAGGATGCTATCAAGACAGTGAAGAGATAACGCAGAGAATGGGAGAAATATTTGCAAATCACTTATCTGGTATGGATGGAATCTCCCACATAAAGACTTTCTAGAACTCAACAATAAAAAGACAAATAACTCAATTTAAAAATGGGCAAAGGATCTGAATAGACATTTCTCCAAAGAAGATACACAGATGGCCAGCAATTACATGAAAAGACATTCAACATCATTAGTCATTATGGAAATACAAGTCAAAACCACAACAACATACCACTGCACACCCATTAGAATGGCTATTTGAAAAAGAAAAATAACTAGTGTTGGCAGAAATGTAAAACGGTTCAGCCGCTTTAGAAACAGTTTGGCAGTTCCTCAAAAAGTTACAGGTAAAGTTAACATCAATTCCATTCCAAGATATGAACTCCAGAGAAATGAAAAACATATGTTCATACAAAAACTTGTACATAGATGTAACACAATCATTATTCAAGTGGAAACCACCCAAACGTCCAGAAGCCGATGAATGGATAAAAAAAAATGTGCTATATTCATTACAATGGAATATTATTCAGCCATAAAAAGGAATAAAGTACTGACACTTGCTACAACATAATGAACCTTGAAAACATTAAGTTAAAGAAGCAAGACATAAAAAGCTACATATTATATGATTACATTTATATCTAGAATAGGCAAATTGATAAAGACAAAAAGTAGGTAGTGGTTGCAGAGTATAGGGGTTGTGACAGGTATGGGTTTCTTTTTAGGGTCATGAAAATGTTCTGGAACTGGACAAAAGTGATGGTTGCACAAACTTGTAAATATACCAAAAACAACTGAATTATATAGTTTAAATTAGTAAAGTTTACAGTATGTGAATTATATCTCAATTAGGGAGGAAAAAAAGCATCAATCCAATTAACCCCATGGTGCTAGCTTTAAAAGTCAAGGTTCCCCCCTCCCCCCCTCCACCCAGGGGTTTTTACAACCAAAAAATGTTTCTAGACCTTGTACAATGCCCCTTTTGAGACAAAACTGTCCCTCCCTTCCCAGTTAAGAAACACTGATATAAATGGAATGAAACTATAATCTATTAATTTGAAGTGTCAATCTTTAAAAAGCATAGTTTCTGTGACAGAATAAGAAAATAGAAAAAAAAAAAAAGTCAAGGTTCCCAATATCCATCAACGAAGTGTGAAACTACTCTAGTACTGAGATTTATCTGGTGTTATTCCCCAAATAACACAAATACAGATAACAGTTTAGTCAAGTTTCTCTGCTCTTAATGGGCTTAAAAATTCTCTTGCAATCACTGTGTCATCCATGCACATAGTCTGACGCACATCTAGATGGCGTCTCTTCCACGTTAGATCACTCATACGCAAAAGTTTTCATCTAGACAGTTGTGCTGCTCACCTATGATGATCTCCAAATTAAATACATAGCATTAATTCACCTTCTGCTGTCAGCCTGCCCTTTCTACACACCTTATTCCTCTGTACCCTTTTCCTATCAATTATTTTCATACCCAGTGATAATGCCTCAACTGGGTAAAACAATTTAAAACTGTTTAGAATTCCTTCTGGTTTGAAGTGACTTCTGTTGACAGCAATAGATGATAGTAGACGTCCTATGAATAAGAGATTAAAACACTGAGCAAACAAACAAACAAACAAAAAAACACTGAGCAGAACATGGAAATACACAAAAAAGTCATAGGACAACAGAAAAGAAAGTGAGAGCTTTATTACCATACCGCACAAACAAAATCTCGCCCTCATATTCTCAATCCTTTATCCAACATTTTTATTCAACTGGAGCAGGTATTTTGCACAGACGGCCGCAACAATGTCTCCGACTTTATGGCTCTTCTGTAAGTGGCTTTGCCACTCCTCCAGTAAGACGTGGAGTATTTTTCTTGATGCTCCCACCACCAAATCAAGTTAGGTCCTGTGACTACTGTGACCAAAAGAGTACAGACAGAAGGAATCCCCTGCTGCTTCCAAACCAACTCCTAGCGTAACCCTTAACTGGCCACGTAGACACGTAGCCAGAAGCCAAGGAATACCCAGGCAGGATGTACGCAAATGAAGCAACCATCCTGGTAGTGGGTCACTCAGCTGCAGACACCCCCAGCTGTCACCAAACAAATCAGGGACAAACTATGGAAGAGAGCCCTTCCTGAATTCCTGATTCACAAATAAAATGACTGTTTACTCCACTAAGCTTCAGTGATAGTTTATTATGCAGCGGGAGGTTTTCCTCCCCCCGTCTATCTTTACAATGCTATTGCTCTTTCTGTTTTAATCACTGATATCGAAAGTGTATTGTTTCTAGATTATTGGAAGATAGGGATGAGGCATGTTGTGTTTTCTTTTATTGTTTTTATTTTTTGGAGAAGGGTGTTCTGGAAAAGGAGGGATGGTGAGGAGGAACATATAATGAAAAGATATTTTGTAACAAAGTGAACTAAGATCCTCCCTTTTTTAGGGAATAATTCTTCAATCATTGTAAGATGTCACTTGTATAATACCAGCATCATTTAAAAACAGTTATCTACTGACAAATGGAAGTTAAATCAGACTTTGCAAGTTCAACTATCTACCCTCCTTAAGGTTTACTTGAAAAAGTGAGGGGAAAAAAGTTATATGAAGCAAAGTAAATCCATATGGAGCATATTCACCAGCAGAAATGTTATCATCAATCAGACTTCATTTACTATGCATTGTTTTTTCAATAAAATATTTCAAGAATTTAGAATTTTTTAATACATATTTTCCACTGAGGAAAAAAAATTTTAATTAAACTGAGTTCTATTAAAAACTAATAAAGAAAGAAAGAAAAGGGACAATTCTAATGCCTAAGTATATTAAGTTTCCAACTTAAAATCCAATTAGGGCCTGACCTGCTCTTCTTTCAACTTAGCTTCATTAACAGCCGGCTTGTGATTTAAAAATAATATTTAGAAAACATTACAATTAATCCTTATTAAAAATAAAAGCACAATTTTTAAAATATTAATTTTCTTAGAATAAATTAGTAAATATTGTTTTCAATGATAAAATATATTCTTTCCATTTTATGATACGGAAAAAGTGAAGAAATTAACATGTCCTTAAGTCAAGACTCTACAGCAAACAAATAGAGTATATAAAGAACCTATTCTTTCTGACTTCCTACGGAAAACAAAATAACAGGAGACTTAAAGAACCAATCTAGGACCACAAAAAGGGAAAACTTGCTAATTCAATTATCAGTTAGCTTTCTGCTACTGATAAATCTAAACTCTAAATACCAAAGCCTAGGAAACTGGAGATGCAGGCAAGGTGAAGTAAAGAGAAGTTACAGAGGCATAGAAGGGGAAGATGATAACGTCTGCGTCAGCAAATTAAACTCCAAGCTACATTACCATTTATAATCAATCAAGCAAGAAGCTGTACAATTTTAACACAGATTTTGAATGCAGCTCAGATTCAAATGCTCAATTACATTTTCCAGGTCAGTGATTTATTATAAAGATAAGAAATTTACTGTAACACAAAACTACTTTAAACCATAGGGGAGAGCCCTGGAAAGGAGAGGCCACTGCTAATCCCATTGTACTGCATGCTTGGCCATCTGCTATTGTCTCATTTCATTCTCTGAGCACAGGGCTATCCCTGTGCGTACAAATACATATACTACCTAGAAAGCTGGAAGGCTATGGGCAGGCAGTGGTGGCCCAGTCAGAGCCAAAATCGGTCCAGAGTATGTGATTCACAATCCAGCCATTATCAAAGCTGCTACTATTTTCAGAAAACAAGGACTTTTAATGCATAATTAATATGCCAAAGTAATACATTGTTTCCTGGTATTCTCCTTAAATATTAAAATAGTTAAATATTACTTAAATTTACAATTATAAGTATTATTTGTGAGAAAAATGATAGAGAATGCAGATGCCAAGAACAAGGAAAGGATGAAAGCAGAGTTACCATCTGCGCTTCCTTATGGAATAAGTGTCTAAATCAAGAAGCAAAATAAGGACCTCCCTGGTGGTGTAGTGGTTAAGAATCCGCCTGCCAATGCAGAGGACATGGGTTCAAGCTCCGGGAAGATCCCACGTGCCGCGGAGCCAATAAGCCCATGCACCACAACTACTGAGCCTGCATGCCACAACTACTGAAGCCCACGAGCCTAGAGCCCATGCTCCACAACGAGAGAAGCCACTGCAATGAGAAGCCCGCGTACCGCAGTGAAGAGTAGTCCCCGCTCGCTGCAACTAGAGAAAGCCTGCACGTAGCAATGAAGACCCAATGCAGCCAAAAATAAATAAATTTAAAGAAAAAGAAGAAGCAGCAGCAAAGTAGGTTAAGTGTTGCATAGAATTAAGACATGTCTCCAGGGACTTTCCTCGTGGTCCAGTGGTAAAGAATCCGCCTTACAATGCAGGGGATGCTGGGTCGATACCTGGTCAGGGAACTAAGATCCCACATGCCGCAGGGGCAACTAAGCCCATGCACCACAACTGCTGAGCCCGCGTGCCACAAACTATAGAGCCCACGAGCTCTGGAACCTGCGCGCCACAACTACAGAGCCCATGCGCCCTGGAGCCTGCACACCACAGCTAGAGAAGAGAAAACCTGCCGCTACAACTACAGAGAAGCCCACGCGCTGCAACGAAAGACCCTGCGTGCCTCAATGAAGATCCCGCATGCTGCACCTAAGACCTGATGCAGCCAAAAGTAAATTTAATTAATTAATTAAAAAATAAAAAGACATGTCTCCAGGAAAATCTCAAGTTCCACCTGTAAGGTTATACTTCAGTATACCACCGCAGGTAAATTTCTAAAGCTTCTGATGGAAAATCTTCAGGGCCAGGGGAAAGAAACATTGAATTCTACTTATTAGTTTCCTAAATAAACTAATAGGACAATAAAGATGAGTACATTCTCTGAAAACCTTCTCATTATGTAAGAAATGGGAATAATTTTCCCAGAGACCAGGTAATATGAGAGATCATAATAAGAAAGAAAAGGCAGTGAGAGACAGAGCTCTACCAGAAATTTTTAGGAATCCGTATTACAAATGTATGAAGTCCAGAGGTGAAATTCTGGGGCGTGACCCTCTGGAAAGGACACTATTCCCCTTTTTCATTCACACCGCTCTCTCAGCTTGGGACGTCTTACCCCTTCCCCATCTGTCTAGCAAACTTTCACACACCTTTCAAGACTCGACTGCTAAGACCTCTCTTAGACTCCTTTCACACAAGGTCGAATCTGGAATGTCTTGCTTTGTGTCCACTGTACACCATTTGTATGTTAACTTCTTTAACTGCTACAACCCTGAGACTCTGAGAGCAGAAACGATCCTGTCTGTGTACTTAGCACAGTGCCAGGTGCACAGCAGAAGGCAATGTTGACTGCATGAATGAGACAGCTGAGGACGCCTGGGAAGATGGGACGCCCACAGGAACATAAAGTGACTGTGAAACTATAAATGTACTCAGTAAGGGGGGAAAGGAGAGAAGCCAAGAAGATTCCAGTGTATACAAATAGACACACTGCTTAGAAAGCTAGGCCAACATGTACATCATCAAGTGGCTCACATCACTCTAAGAAGGAATTATACAGAATGATAATGAGTCCAATGGACTCAGGTTTTCAAGACAGATTTCTTCTGGATGAAGAACAGAGGAGAAAATGGATTTACAAAGGAACTGTACTGCATAGCACAGGGAACGCTCGATACTCTGTAATAACTGAAATGGGAAAAGAACTTGAAAAAGAATAGTTACATGTAAATGTATAACTGAATCACTTTGCTGTACACCTGAAACTAACACAACATTGTAAATCAACTATACTCCAATATAAAATAAAAACTTTTTAAAAATAAAAAATAAATTAGACCTGCAAACAAACTGGGATTACCAAAAAAAAAAAAATCCTACAGACAACAAAAGGAGGTCTAAGAATTGTTTGGATAAACATATCAATCTGATAGAGTTTTCTTACAATATACCACAAAAGTCTTTTCTGGGCCTATGCAACATTTTATCACCTACGTGGATGTATAAAGAATATATTCATGGGCATCCCTGGTGGCACAGTGGTTAAGAATCCACCTGCTAATGCAGGGGACACGGGTTTGAGCCCTGGTCCGGGAAGATCCCACATGCCGCGGAGCAACTAAGCCTGTGCGCCACAACTACTGAGCCTGCGCTCCAGAGCCCACGAGCCACAACTACTGAGCCCGCGCTCTACAGCCTGCGAGCCACAACTACCGAGCCCGCATTCTGCAACTACTAAAGCCCACACGCCACAACTACTGAAGCCCATGCGCCTAGAGCCCGTGCTCCACAACAAGAGAAGCCACCGCAATGAGAAGCCTGTGCACAGCAAGAAAGAGTAGCCCCCGCTCGCCGCAACTAGAGAAAGCCCACACACAGCAACAAAGACCCAACACAGCCAAAAATAAATAAATAAATTTACTTTTTAAAAAAAAAGAATATATTCATAAGGGTTGAAGGCATAAAACTGAAGGAGATAAACAGACTAAATAAATCAAGTTTCAAAAGATTCTCAAAGATTAGAATCATTGGCTGAATTTAGCAAAGTAAAGTGTAATAAGAATAAACAATATTAACACCTATTAATATATGCATGGTATATAACACTTGATGGGTTCCAAGGTGCTTTTATACACATTACATCATTTAACAACCCCCCCCAAAGTAACTATTATACCCTGTCTACAGATGAGGAAACTGAGGGTTAGTGAGTTTTCCCAATACCACATTTCAGGGAGGGCCAAGAACAGAACATTAATCACCTTCTAATCATCTCTCTTGCAACTCGATTCAAAAATCCAAAGAGTACAAGTATGGAGGAAAAAGGAGTGTAGAAAAACAACTGCCATCAGAGAAATTAATCAGGGCAAGTAAGAATAATGGGAGGAACAGCAATATTTCACTGAGGAAAATAAGATTCGGGGGCTGTCAAATATAGGCTCCCAATATCTAAAAAATCATCCTGCTGAAGGAGGATTACACTTGTTCAATACGGCCCAAGTTAATCTTAACCAGCAAATACAATAAGTAGCCAAATTCTGGTTCAAGGAAAGAGGGTCAAAACTGTCGAAGCCGTTCATTCACCTTCATTGGACATATCTGACCATAAGCTGAACAAATCCATTTGCCAGACTTTGTAGGAACTTTTAATCAAACGGACAGCTGGGCTTTATCAAATGAAACTCTACACCTGCACCAGACATTGTTTCAAAATATACAAATAAACTTCTAGAGGAAGGTGGTTCTAATTTCACAATTATAAAATTCGGAATAAATTTAAAGTAAAACACAGGAAAAATGCTTTCTCATGAAGATAGATATGTAGGTACAGAGAAGGTATTTTCTAGGCATTTTTATTATTCATATTCAAACAAAAGGAAACATATAAAGTATATAATAAGCACCCATGTACCAGCAATGCAAATTAAACAGAAGTAAATCTGCCTCCAGGTATTTTAAATATATTTCAAATATAAATATATACCTATATGTTATGAAGTATGTTAAATTACACACAAACGCATTACCCATCGTAAGAATGAGAATTACCTAAAGATACTCATATATTCTTCCTTATCCCAACCCTCTTCCCTTCCCTACCTCCAGAAGAAATCACTTTGCTGAATTTTTATCCTAAATATTCCCTTGCCCTAAAACGAAAAGAATAATATATTCCACTGTGTGACTATACCACAACTTACTAACTCAATCATTCTGTCAATGAACGTATGCAAAGTGCTTCCTCAGTTCTGTTTTGGTTTTTTCCTTAATCCAAACAAGGTTACTATGAGCGTTCTTACATACATCCTGGAGTTCATCTAAAGTATATGTATCTGGCAGGGTACCCTTATGTTTAGTAAGCGCTTTCCAAAATAGTTGTACCTATTTAAAAACCCAACAGCACTGTGTGAGAAATTCAGTCGCCATATTTACCAACACCTGATACTGTGAGACTTAATTTTTGCCAGCACAGCTTACAACAGTAAGTATAAAATGCTTTCTTAATCTGGTCTTATTTTACATTCCACTGATTACAGTGAGGGTATGGAACTTTTCATATTTATTTGCCATGTGTATTTCCTCTTATATAAGTTTTATTAACACATACACAGGTTGTACAAAAACACGCATCCTGACCTAAGATACGGGTGCATGCATAAACACCAAAGCAAGCGTTTATTTCTGGGAGAGAATGGAGGGGAATACTCTCAAGGAAAGACATGCCAAAGAACTTTGACTCTGTTTGAAATTTTACTTCCCAAGTTGAGTAATTACTATTACTTATTATGTTATTCTCTATGCTTTCTGAATCTCACAAATAATTAAATTATAAAATGTAAAAAGATAATATAAATGCATGGTCAACAAGGAAGCACCCAGCGGACTTCCCTGGCCATCCAGTGGTTAAGACTATGCTTTCCAATGCAGGAGGTACGGGTTCAATCCCTGGTCAGGGAGCTAAAATCCCACATGCCTCACGGCCAAAAAACCAAAACATCAAACAGAAGCAATACTGTAACAAATTCAATACAGACTTTAAAAATGGTCCACATCAAAAAACAAATCTTAAATAAAAAGGTACACTTAAAAAAAAACAACAAACAAGCAAGCACCCAGGACCACTCTTGAAAAAGTGTTCAAAGGAGTTCTTGGGGAACCAAGAACTAAATGAAATGTAAACCTTGGGAACAGGTAAGCCATGGTGCTACAAACAGTGGTAAACATTAAATTCACTTAAACACAGAAATAAAGGCTAAACAATCTGAGTCACGATTACAGAAAAGACTTTTTCCCCTTCAAAAACCAACACAATGTAAATATGAAAAGTATTGTGGACTCAGCAAAAGACAACAAAGCTCACCAACAAAAATCAGGAAGGGGGGTTATAAACAAACTAAGTATTTTTCATAAAAAGCAGTCAAAGAAACAGAGGCAGATAAACGGAACAGACCAGAAACAGGCCCAGATTTAAACAATTTATTTTTGGCATTTCAAATCAGGAGGAAAAAGGTAGATTATTTAATAAATATTATAATGATGACTGACCACATATAAGAAGAAAAAGCTGAATCATTAAAGCCAATATATAAATTTTATAAGACAATTTTTAGGTATAAAGAAAAAAGAAACTTTAAATGTACCAGAAGAAAGCATGCGTGAATTACTTAAAAACCTTGGTGGGCATAAGGACTTTCTGAGCATGACTGAAAACTGAGAGAACACAGAGGAAAGGACAACTAAATTTGACACATAAATTCTAAAACAAATATCATAAAGGAAGTAAAAAAGAAAATGACAAACAAGAAAATATATTTGTAAAACATGAGGAAAGAGGCCAGTGCACTTACTAGGGAACCCCTATAAATCAATAAGGGAAAAAAATAAACCATCTAATAGAAAAATGTAGAAATGACATGAACATGTAGCTTCAAAACGAAGAAAACCCTATGAAAAAAATGCTCAAATTTAAATAAATACTAAGCAAGAAAGTAGATATTTTTGGAACTTCCCTGGTGGCGCAGTGTTTAAGAATCCGCCTGCCAATGCAGGAGACACGGGTTCGAGCCCTGTTCTGGGAAGATCCCACATGCCGCAGAGCAACTAAGCCTGTGTGCCACAACTACTGAGCCTGCGCTCTAGAGCCCACAAGCCACAACTACTGAAGCCCGCGCGCCTAGAGCCTGTGCTCCGCAACAAGAGAAGCCACCGCAATGAGAAACCTGTGCACCGCAATGAAGAGTAGCCCCTGCTCGCTGCAACTAGAGAAAACCCACGCGCTGCAACTAGAGAAAGCCCACGCACAGCAACAAAGACCCAACGCAGCCATAAATAAATAAATAAATAAGTAAGTAAGTAAATGGGAGGGCGGGAGAGAGAGAGAGAGGAAGGAAGGAAGGAAGGAAGAAAGGAAGAGAGGGAGGGAGGGAGGGAGGGAGGGAGGGGGGAAGGAGGAAGGATGGAAGGAAGGAAGAAAGAAGATATTTTTAAATTATCTACCAGGTCAGTGGAAATTTTTAAAGGTTTGGCAACAAACGTCTGATGAAGCTGTGCAGAAACTCATCTTAATATATAAAAGCACAAGCTTCTTAGAGAACTGGGCATCCATCAATTTTTTTAGATGCATACAATATCAATTCATGAATGAGGTATGTTTATGTCATTAATTGTTATGCTACTATAACAAATATATAAACAAGAAAAAATCCTATAAATATCTACTTATACAGCTATAGGACATCAGTTAATTACGGTGCAAGTGAGACACCAAAAACCATGCAGACGTTAAAAACAATGAGATAAAGCTACGTATAAAAAGACACAAAAATATGTTTATTTTTAAAGGAATAAAAAAGTATGATCCCACTTGTCTGTTTTAAAAAAGGTGTGTAATATACATATGCCTATATATGCACAGATATTTTATAGAAGAGCATACAAATAATTATTAACAAGTTACATCTCTGAGGAGCTGCACTGAGAGGGTCAAAGGATGAGAAAAGATAAGTTCATTTCATATGTTTTTGTACTTCTTGAATTTTTTTTTACTTTGAACATATATTACTTTCATAATTTAAAACTAGCTAATTTTTTAATCCACATTGTCATTTCTTAGTGTCTTTTCTTTAACTGAGGTATAACTGACATGTAACATTGTGTAGTTTCAGGTGTACAACATAATGATTCAGTATTTGTATATACTGCAAAATATCACCACAATTAAGTCTAGTTAACATCTGTTACCATATATCGTTATGAAATTTCTTTTCCTGTGATGAGAACTTCTAAGATCTACTCTCTTAGCCACTTTCAAACATGCAGTACAGTACTGTTAACTATATTTAGTCACCATGCCATACGTAACATCACCAGGACTTATTTATTTTATAACTGCAAGTTTGCACCCTTCGACCCCCTTCTTGGTGCATTAAAATCTAGATTTTAAAACAGTTGAGTACATTTACACAATATTTCAGATATTTCAAAACGAATATATTTCAAATATACTAGTGATTCTACATTATGCATAAAAATTAGACAAAAAAAGTTTCAGAGGCTAAACTTTTACAATGATTGTACAACTCTCTCCCCCAAAGTATACTTCAGAATTATTTTTTCTATTAAAAAAATAACTGTGGGCACACTAGAAGTTAGTAGCAAAGTTACAGCAACAATCTACAGTGGGAATAACCCAGGGATTTACAGCAAGCCAAAACATTAATACACATTGACCAAGAAAAAAAAAAGAGTACCCAAGTGTATAACAAGTTTTGCAAAGCTAATGTGTTTCAAAGTTCCCAATTAAAAAGCAATATAGGGACTTCCCTGGTGGTCCACTGGTTAAGAATCCGCCTTCCAGTGCAGGGTACACGGGTTCAATCCCTGGTCAGGGGAATAAGATCCCACGTGCCAGGGGGCAACTAAGCCCACGCGCCTCAACTAGAGAGCCCGTGTGCTGCAAACTGTAGAGCCCATGTGCTCTGGAGCCCATGCGCCACAACTAGAGAGAGAAAACCCACATGCCACAACTAGAGGGAAGCCCGCGCACCGCAACGAAAAGCTTGTGAGCCACGACAAAAGGTCCCCTATGCTGCAACTAAGACCTGATGCAGTCAAAAACAAACGAACAAACAAAAAGCAATATAGGGGAAGTTTCTACAAGCTAAACATAGTCTAACCATATATCCAGCCATCATGCTCCTAGGTATTTACCCAAATGAGTTAAAAACTTGTGCCCACACAAAAACCTGTATGTGAATGTTTATAGCAGCTTTATTCATAATTGATAAAAATTGGAAGCAACCAAGATGTCCTTCTGCAGGTAATTACATAAACAAACTGTAGTACATCAGACAACAGAATATTATTCAGCGATAAAAAGAAGTGAGTTATCAAGCCATGAAATGAAATGGAGGAATTTTAAATGCATATAGTAAGTAAAAGAAGCAAGTCCTGGAAAGGGTACATACTGTATGATTCCAAATACATGACATTCTGGAAAAGGCAAAACTATAACCAGTAAAAACATCCGTGGTAGCGAGCTGGGAGAGAGGTGAACAGGTAGAACACAGAGATCTTTAGGGCAGTGACGATACTCTGTATGACTCTGTAATGGTGGATCCATGTCATTATACATTCGGCAAAACCCACAGAACTGTACAAGACAAAGAGTGAAACCTACTGTAAGCTACAGACTTTAGTTAATAATAATGTACCAATATCGGTTCATCAATTTTAACAAATGTACCACACCAATGCAAGATGTTAATAAGGGGAAACTGTGGGCAGGGAATAAATGGGGAAATGCCCTAAAAGTAAAGCCTGTTAATTTAAGAAGAAGAAGAAGAAAGCAATAGAGGGTATCTCAAAGGCATGGGGAAGGGAAGAGCCCAGCGGAAGGTGCTCGGCTGGGGGTTGTAGTTAACGTGGGACAAAACCAGGTGACAAGCAAGGAGGAAGGGGGAAGGGCCGCACCACAGCACACAGAGCACTCGTGTGGCCAGGGAGGGCTGCTGGTCCCATGCTCCTCTTGGGGAACTCACAGCGAGCCATTTGTCTGTGTTCTCCACACTCACGCATTCTTCAAGTCTTGGTAACTGGAACATTTCTCTCTCCCGGCTCAGAAATGATCAGTGGAAAAGGAACCAAAACAACTACCTCATTATGTGTCAAGATTAACCTGGGAAAACTGTGGGCTGTTGACTGAACTGCTTCTCTTAATCGGCTGGTGCTCTAGCTTTAAAGGTTCCCAGGAGACAACCTGAAATCCAGAATCTTCTCAGAACAGAAAAGAGTGGGGGAAATTCTGAATACATCATCAAACAGTAAGAGCCTCAAGCCTTTGGAAAGAGCCCAAAGGCCAAAAGCAAGACCTGTAGAGCTCTGTCCACACTGGGGGGTAACCTGATGATTATCTAACAAATTCAGCGTGTGTCTACCAGAGTTCCACAAGAGTGAGAAACCTTGAGATTCGTCTGAGTTAGAACCACCTTTGATTACAGCTGAGTCACCTCCGTGTTCTTAATACAAGTAAGACCTGGGGTCTTTTCACTGTGTCTATTCATGTGATATATGTCGCCCTCCAGTGTGAAATGGAAGGATGCCCTTGTTCTGTGGGGAAGACAACTGTGGAAGAAGGAGCTATGAGTACGGAGAGAGCCACCTAGAATGCCCCCTCCAAACCCGTCAGCAGAAGGCCTCTTCCTGGGGGCCTCTAAGAGATCCTGAATGCTGCAGAAACCCCAGAGGCTTGGGATCTGGGACCTTCCAGGAACTCAAGATCTCTCTTGCTGAGGTCCTTTCCATCATCACATGGACCAAAGTCTTCACCAAAGTCTTTGTGCTTCTCACTGTCTTCCTTACCAGGAAGCTCCACACACCAACCAACTATCTCACTGGCTCCCTGGCCAAGACCAATCTTCTTGGCTTTCATCTTGGTCATAGCCATCTGCATCACATATATCATCACCCACACCTGGAACTTTGGCCAAATCCTATGTGACATCTGGCTGTCCTTTGGAATCACGTGCTGTGTGCATCTCTGCATCACTGCTGTGGACAGGTACTGGCCATCACCAACATCCTGTAGTTCAATGAACGCCAGATACGCGGCCTCCACAGTCACCATCGTCTGGGCCGCCTCCACAGTCACCATCGTCTGGGCCATTTCATCTCCATCCTGTCGCTCTTCTCCCAGATCTCCTACATGATCTACTCCACAGATGGTGCCTTCTACATCCTGTCCGTGTGGCTCATCACCTTTCACACGGCCTCCTGAAGCCACCATATCACCACAGCCCAGCTCATCAGAGTTCACTCTACTCCCTCAACCCCCAGTCTCACACTCAGCCAGCTCCCCTCTGTCAACCACCTGAAAATCAAGCTTTTGCTCATAGAATCCTGGAGCAAGAGGATGTCTGCACCTCAAGAAAGGAAAGCCGTCATACAAATAATTATAGCTCTCTTGAGAACCTTTAACTGCCTCTAAACTTACTGTGTCTTTTTGTTTATTTTATGTGGATCCAAAAATTAAAGTTATTTCTATTTTATCAGCAAACAATGGCCCAGGAAACACATCACGAACATTGAGTCTAATGATGTTAGTACAGTAACTTCTACAACAAAATAAGCAGGCAGAACATAAAGGCTCTAAGCACTGAAAATGACAGTTCTAGAGGCATTATCTTAAAAGAAGCAGTAATAATCTAAACCAGTTTTGAAAGTAACTGTGCTACCTATTTGATAACTGTTTTAAGACAAATCAAAGTCTATAACATGACAAATTAGTGAGGCAGCTAGCGCACTAAAAAGAGCACAATTACCGGCCCTCTAGAGCCTACTCCACTGGCCCTCCACAGCGAAAGGCAAAGAGACTAGGCAAAGCATAATACATGTTATATTTGTATGATGCCCTGTAGTGTCACAAAGCTTGAACACATACTACTGTCTAATCCTCCCAACAGGGAAGTTCTTGTCATGGGAAAAGCTGCATTTTGGAATAAGACCAACCTTGTGACAAAACCTGAAGCTACCACTTTTTTAGCTAAACAGATTTGTACAAATTTGAACCTCCCTTATTATGTAATATGTCTGGGACTTTGTTGGTTTGGGGCTTGTTTTTGTTTTGGGGGCAGGAAAGGGGAGCATGCGAGAACGGATACCAAGGTGTAAAAGTGTTTTATTAGTGAGTACTGAAATAACTTAATGGATTGGGACTAACACTTTTCTATTTCCTTTAAGAAATGGGAGAAGACAGTTCAGAGTATATTTTGTGAAAATTCTGTTTTAGCTGTATCTCTAAGCATGTATACCATACGTTGATACAGATTAATGTAAAATATATTTCTTATTATGTGTCATGGCCTAAAAATTTAGCCACTGATTATAACAGAGCAATCAAGATCTAAAATCCACTAGCAGAAAGTTGCAAGGCTTAAACAAGATTACAGATATAAAGGGGCTAACATAAGTGCTGCCACTCTATTTTTACAAACTACGATTACTCCAGGATGATGAGGTGTTATTTCTAACTTCAAACCCCTGTTCACAGTCATGAAAAACTTTTTTTAATGTTTATCTAGTTAAAAATAAGATGTGCATTACTTTCAAAGAACCTCTGGGTTCTAACCAATGTACTTGTGACTTGGCAAAATCCACCAACATTACAAACGCATATCCTTTCACCCAGCAATTCTACTTTAAGTAATTTACCTAGAAATATACTTCACTTATGAATAAACTAAACATGCCCATTTTTAAATGCAGCATCATTTTACATAACAGCAGAAACTTTAAGCAGACTGTCCATCAGTGGAAACCTTGTAATAAACCGTAGCACATCCGCACAGTGCTGTTGGTAACAATGAAGAAGCCCCAGAAGAAGTTTCAAAATATATTAATGGGAAAAAAAGGAAAGCAAAGGGAAATAAAGGAATGGTAACACCTGTGTTCAGAGCAAAATTTTTGCTTTATATGGATTGTGCATAAAATGTTCATGGAAGAACACAGAAAGAGGTAAACAGAAAAAAAGAGAATACGTATCTGCCTGTGTATATGTAAACTGTGCCTGGAAGCGTATACAAGAAACCGGTAAGGGGAAGTGAGCAGTGGGGGGTAAGGTGAGAAGAACATATGTATAAAAATGTAAAACAAAGTAGCATCCACTAACAAGATACTACAGTCACTTATCTAGAGTGATCAAATTTTTATTATGTTTACTCATTGAAAGCAAATGAAAACCAAATTAATAGAGGACAACTATTGAACATGGTCCTCTGTACACAAAAGAAAAGCTGAATCTGAGGTTTAGCGAAGAGAGTTTTATTCCTGGGCTATTGTTAGAGGTTAAAAATAAACTGGGACAATGTCAAATATTTCTGATCTATCCCCTCAGTGGAGAAGAACAATAAATACCAGTGTCTACTATAACTATTATCTCAAAGGTACCCTTTAATTTAGCTAAAAGGGGGGGAAGACAATTATTAGTACTTTCCTTATTTATTACAGCGTTAGCCTCTTTCCAGTTATGATTAAGGTAAAATAGGAAAGAAAGTCTTCCTTTCCTTGACGTATGTAGATTAGATGTCATTATAGTAGCATGTGTTTCTATTCAAAACTGCAGTCTTGCAAGAATCCCGGCCCACGTGCTACACTAATTCATGGCCCTACAGCTGCCGTAAGAGCCAGAAGATTCGGAGAGGCAGAAGAACGCCCATGCGAATACTCTGGCAATTCACAAGGCACTTTTCAGAGACAGCAGCATGGAAAATACTACTGAAGATACCAAACAGTGTTTACTTCTAAAGTTTAAAAACTGAACATACAGAACAGTTTTCACAATCTACCTCCTGCAGCAATGGTTTCAATTATGACCTGCAAAAATATAAACAGAGGAATGAGAGAGAAACTCTGACAGCACTTAGGTACAACTCAGTGGTAGGAATGAGGACGTGGGTCTGATGCGGGGCCCTGGGCTCAGAACACCTGCACCTCACCTTCTTCTGAAGGACATTAACCTTCCGCTCCTTCACATCCAGCATGTCCTTGAGGTCATGGATCTCTCCAGCTTGTGTCCCCTTCTCCTCAGCCATGTCCTGGATTTGTTTTGTCTTCTTATTCAGCATGGTTTCCTTCTCTTCCAAACGCAACCGCAGAGCATCCACCTAATATAACATTTTTACAAATGGTTAATTGAAAAGGAACGTAATCCTTCCAAACAGATAAGTACAGTTGCCTAAATGATACTTTTATAGTAAACTTTCATTAGAATCAAATAAAAAACCACTCTAAATACAACTGTGACTATTTAGAAATGAAACCCTAAAATTTTGTGAGCACTTCCATAATAAAATAAAATTTACATCCGTTAAATTAAGGTGTAATCAAAATATATAGATCTGAATAAGGGGGACAAAATTAGAGAATTTATATAAAGGGGTTGAGCTTTGCTACTTCTATAAAAGTGGTATAATCTATTATGTTTCTCAAATTTTAGAATCATATGGAGGATTTAAACAGAATGCCAGGCCAAGCCACGAGTTTCTAATTTGGCAGGGTTGGGGCTCAAGAATCTGTATTTCTAACAAGTTCCCAAGTGATGCTACACTACTTTAGAAAACCCAAAATTAGAAAGAAAACCATAAGCATCACCAAACATGACACCTGCTGTATCAGAGAATACAATCTAGCTGCAGCTGACAATCCCATAATGCACTTAGAGATCTGTAAGGCAAAGCAAGGTCTACTTTCAGATGTCAAGACTAGTCAGCTAAAGCTTGGTATCCAGGTACCTTTATCACCAAAGTTTAATACCATCCATTAGATATAACTTTAAAATAATCAGAAATCTAATATAAGTACTTATTTTTTCTTCCACTTTTGAGGTATAACTGACATACAGCACTGTGTAAGTTTAAAGTGTACAGCATAATTATTTGACTTCCATGCATCATGAAGTGATTATCACAGTAAGTTTTGTGAACATCCATTGTCTCATACAGATACAAAATTAAAGAAATAGAAAACAACCTTTTCCTCATGAGGAGAACTCTTAGAATTTTCTCCCTTAATGACTTTCACATACAACACACAGCCGTGCTTATTAACTTTATCCTGTTGTGCACCGCACCCCTAGTACTTTTTTTTTTTTTTTTTTGGTGCGGTATGCAGGCCTCTCGCTGCTGTGGCCTCTCCCGTCGTGGAGCACAGGCTCCGGACGCGCAGGCTCAGCGGCCACGGCTCACGGGCCCGGCTGCTCTGTGGCACGCAGGATCCTCCCGGACCGGGGCACGAACCCGTGTCCCCTGCATTGGCAGGCGGACTCTCAACCACTGCGCCACCAGGAAAGCCCCCTAGTACTTATTTACCTGATATCTGGACGTTTGTACCTTTTGACTGTCCTCATCCAATCTCCCCTCCCCTGATTCCTCACCTCTGGTAACCACATATCTGGTCTCTTGTTCTGAGTCTGTTTGTTTTTCAAGTATAACTGACCTACAGCCCTATGTTACTTCCTGAAACACAGCAGTGTAAGTTCATGTTACTATACATCTCAAAAAGTCTATTACAATACATCACCACACGATAATATTCCACAGTTACTGACTGTATTCCCCACACTGTACATTCCATCCCCTTGACTCATTTATTTTGTAACTGTAAGTCTGTCCCTCTTAATCTCCCTCACCTATTTCTTTCCTCTCCCCATCCTCCTCTCCTCTGGCAACTACCTGTTTGTTCTCTATATCTATAATTCTGTTTCAGTTTTGCTATGTTTGTCCATTTGCTTTTCTAGATACCACATATATGCGAAATCACACAGTATTTGGCTTTCTCTGTCTGGCTTACTTCACTTAGTACAATGTCCTCAAGGCCCATCCATGTTGTCACAAACAGCAGGATTTCCTTCTTTCTCATGGCTGAATAATAATATACACATACACAGACAACATCATCTTTATCCATTCATCCACTGATGGACACTTAGGTTGCTTCCATATCTTGGTTCATTAATGCTGTAATGAACATAGGGGTGTATGTATCTCTTATAATTAGTGTTTTTGTTTTCTTCAGATAAATACCCCAGAGTGAACTGCTGGATCATACAGCAGTTCTACTTTTAATTTTTTGAGGAATCTCCATACTGTTTTCCATAGTGGCTGCACCAACTTACATTCCTACCAACAGTGCACAAGGATTCCCTTTTCTCCACAGACCACAGACTCACCAACACTTGTTATTTGCGGTCTTTTGGATAATAGCCACTCTGACAGGTGTGAGGTGATATCTCATTGTAGTTTTGATTTGCATTTCCCTGATGATTAGTGATGTTGAGCATCTTTTCATGTGCCTGTTGGCCATCTGTATGTCTTCTTTGGAAAAATGTCTACTCAGATCCTCTGCCCATTCTTTAATCAAGTTTTTTTTTTTTATGTTGAATTGTATGAGTTCTTTGTATGTTTTGGATGTTAACCCCTTATTGAATATATTATCTGCAAATATCTCCTCCAATTCAGTAGGTGGTCTTTTTGTTTTGTTAATAGTTTCCTTTGCTGTGCAAAAACTTTGTAGTTTGATGTGGTCCCACTTGTTTAGTTTTTGCCTGTTTCCCTTGCCTGAGGAGACATATCCAAAAAAAATTACTAAGACTGATGTTGAAGAGGGTACTGCCTATATTTTCTTCTAGAAGTTTTATGGTTTCAGGTCTCATATTTAAGTCTTTAATCCATTTTGGTTTTTCGGTTATTTTTTTTTAATTAATTTATTTATTTTTGACTGCATTGGGTCTTCGTTGCTGCACGTGGGCTTTCTCTAGCTGCGGCGAGTGAGGGCTACTCTTTGTTGTGGTGCGCGGACTTCTCATTGCGGTGGCTTCTCTTGTTGTGGAGCACGCACTCTAGGCACACAGGCTTCAGCAGTTGTGGCTCGCGGGCTCTAGAGCGCAGGCTCAGTAGTTGTGGTGCACGGGCTTAGTTGCTCTGTGGCATGTGGGATCTTCCTGGACCAGGGCTCAAACCCGTGTCCCCTGCATTGGCAGGTGGATTCTTAACCACTGTGCCACCAAGAAAGTCCTTTTAATCCATTTTGAACTTGTTTTTGTGCATGGTGTGAGAGAGCAGTCCAGTTTCATTATTTTTCACGTAGCCGCCCAGTTTTCCCAACACCGTTTGTTGAAGAAGCTGTCTTTTCCCCACTGTAGATTCTTGGCCCTTTGTCATAGATTAACTGCCCATATAAATGTGGATGCGTTTCTGGGCTCTCTATTATATGCCATTGATCCATGTATCCATTTTTGTGCCAGTACCATACTGTTTTGATTACTGTAGCTTTATAATATAGTTTGAAATCAGGGAGCATGATATCTCCAGCTTTGTTCTTCTCTCAAGACTGTTTGGCTATTTAGGGCCTTCTGCATTTCCATACAAACTTTAGAATTATTCTAGTTCTATAAAGAATGCCATTGGCATTTTGTACTTATTTTAAAATCTATTCACAGCAAATTTCATTAAACATACTCACACACCAAATTCTTTTGTTTTTTTGCTTTCCCACTAAGGATTTATAATTCAGCAAATAGTTACGTAAACATTTGATTACAGAGAAACAGGGAGGTGGGTTTCTTTCTGTTCAACGAAAATATAACATGAGTCATACATGCAAGCCACTTATGAAATTTTTAATTTCCTAGCAGCCACATTAAAAAGTGATAAAGGAAGAGGTAAAATTAATTTTAATAATATATTTTATTTAATCTAATATATATACACATTATTGTCATTTCAAACCTATAGTCTATATAAAAAAACTATTAATAAGCTATTTTACATTTGTTTCGTACTAAGTCTTCAAAGTCCAATGCATACTGTAATTGACACTTGTGTCACATCTCAATTTGGACTTGCCATGTTTCAAGTGCTCAACAGCCACGTGTGGCTGGTGGCTACCACACTGACAGCGCACATCTAAGATAACAAGTATGCTTCTACAAAATATCTTTAATCTTGAACTTGTACTATATTATTTTTCCTGTCTGAATGTAGAATAACCCACAAAGAAAAAATAGGTCGGACTTCCCTGGTGGCGCAGTGGTTAAGAATCCGCCTGCCAATGCACGGGACATGGGCTCGAGCCCTGGTCCAGGAAATTCCCACATGCCGCAGAGCAACTAAGCCCGTGTGCCACAACTACTGAGCCTGCGCTCTAGAGCCCGCAAGCCACAGCTACTGAGCCCGTGTGCCACAACTACTGAAGCCTGTGTGCCTAGAGCCGTGGTCCGCAACGAGAAGCCACTGCAATAAGAAGCCTGCGTACCGCAACAAAGTAGCCCCCGCTCGCCACAACTAGAGAAAGCCCACGTGCAGCAACGAAGACCCAACGCAGCCCAACAATTAATTAATTAATTAATTTAAATAATAGGTAATATGGGTAATGACTCACAGAGAGAATACCAAAACATCAGGAAATATTATTACATTATATCATAACTGTATTATTACATCAATAACATATTGAAACTATATTATATCAAAACAGTAAGGTATCTGAGAACCAGTACTGTATGTTTAGTGGCACTTACTGCTCAATAAGTATTGTGGAAAATTTCCTAGGAGACCAGTCTCATTTGGGACTGATATAGATAAGCCATCATGTACTTACAAATTACATTGGACCATGCTGGAGAGGAAAAACATGTAAATAAACAACATTTCATTCTGCTAAACTGTATTTCTCTCAATCACTTCAATGCCACCAGTCTCACCAAGCCAGAAATTGGGGAAGCCATCTTTTCAGGTCCCATTTATAATTCGTCAGCACAAGTTCCACTGCCCCCTCAATAAACACTCTTGCACCTCTAATTTTCCTCTATTCTACTTTAATTAATGATACAGGGTAAACCTTATTACGTTCTGGAAAGGTCCACCTAAGAACTTTCAAACTCTGAAAATCTTATTTCTGAAACACGGTTCTTTCCTTTCTTCTGTGCCCACTAAATCTACTCTTTGTCCAAAGTATAACCTCTGATCTATCATCCCTAACTTTTTGTTATTCACCTCCATTCTGGTTTTGTTTGTTTTTCTCCCAGCCTGAACAATCATTTCAAATACAGCCTCACATCATCTTTTTTTTTTCCAGTCATGTTTATTTTTACAAACCTTTACTTCTGTATTAAACAGTTTTCTTCATTCTACCCTCAGACTTCTGAACCTTCCTGCACATGGTCATGTATATGCTTGCCAACCACATACACAGTATATCAAAAGTCCTCAGAATTCTATTCTCAAGCATCGTATTTCCTTCCCTTGTATTTTCCCTGTGGAAAATTTCAATTTCCCATGGTAACCGGCAAAACTGGTACTTTGAGAGGAAAGCAGACCCAAGATCTCAAAGCTAAAAATAAGTGATGGAGCATGGATTTAAGGCTAAATGGTCTGTCTTCAGATCCTAAGCTCTTAACCACTAATTCTGTAAGATTTCATATATGTAAAATTCTACAAAATGCAAACTAATTTCAGTAACAGAAAGCAGACCAAGGGTTGCCTGGATATGAGGGAGGAAGTGGGGAGGAGTGAAGAATATCAGGGAGAGGCAGAAGAAAGGGGTTACAAAGAGGTACAAGAAAACTCTGGGGACAGTGTTCTTTATCTTGACTGTGCCACTGGTTTCAGAGGTGTGTGTCAAAACTTACCAAACTGTACATTTTGAATATATGCAGTTTATTTGATGTCAATAAATTTGATTTTTTTAAGTAAGCAAAATTAGAAAGCACGGTATTAGAACAGGAATAAACCAACAGACGTTTGCCACAGAAATGCGAGCCCAGACACACACACTCACACCATTTAGTGACCCGTACACACAGAGACAGAGGTGACACTGTATTCAGTGAGGAAAGGACAGAGTATCTGATAAACCGTTTTTAGACAACTGGCTACCCATACTGAGGGAGGGGGAGAACCCTGACTCATATCATACACAAAAATGAACTCTACATGAATTAAAGCTTTATATATAAAAAGCAAATCTTTAAAACTTTTAGAAAGAAAGATACTTTTTACGTATCTTTTAAGACAGGGCAGCATGGAAGGATTTTTTTTTTTTTTTAAGACCCAGAAAGGATACATCATAAAGAAAAAATACTGGTAAGGCCAACTACGTTAAAATTAAAAACTCCTACACGTCATTTACCATATTAAAATGTTTTAGTATTTTACCTATATTTTAAGTGCCTGAAATGGTTCTTAGTAAAAATACTACTAAGGAAAATAGAGGCATATTTATACTAGTTTTTTTATTTATTTATTTTATTTATTTTTATTTTTGGCTGTGTTGGGTCTTCGCTGCTGTGCACGGGCTTTCTCTAGTTACGGCGAGCAGGGGCTACTCCTCGTTGCAGTGTGCGGGCTTTTCATTGTAGTGGCTTCTCTTGTCGCGGAGCATGGGCTCCAGGCGCACGGGATTCAGCAGTTTTGGCACGCAGGCTCAGGAGCTGTGGCTCGCGAGCTCTAGAGAGCAGGCTCAGTAGTTGTGGCTCACGGACTCTGTTGCTCCACGGCATGTGGGATCTTCCTGGACAAGGGATCGAAGCCATGTCCCCTGTATTGGCAGGCAGATTCTTAACCACTGCGCCACCAGGGAAGTCCCTACACTAGCTTTTTAAAATGTTGATATTTTGTCAACTGGTCAAGATTAAATATGACGCTATACTGAACTTCAATTTTCAAAATGTATAACCATTTACAATCACTCCAAAAAAATTAAATACCTAGGTGTAAATCTAACAAAACATGTATAGGCTCTGTATGCTGAAAATTACAAACGGCTAATGAAAGCAACTGAAGAAGATCTAAATGAGTTCTTCCCATGAATAGTATATGAAATGGAAACTTGACATGTGTAAAGATAGCCAATCTACTTAAATTTTTCCTCAAAGATGAGGAAAAGGAAAAGATTACTCAGCAGTGACAAAAACGAAAGTATTTTACTGACAAACAGCAGAACTACAATAAGCCAAGCCCGGCGAATCCAAAAGATGTTACATTACAAACTTCCAGTTTTGGTGCCTGAATTCAGCACTAGAGAGCTCAGAGCAAGAATTAAAATCCAATGAGGAACAAAGATGGAATACATGATCACCACTGAGTTCTCCAATGGTCCTTTCTAAAGTGCAAGGTGACAAAATTCCTTAAGTTACCCACAGTTTTCCTTCATCTACGTATTAAAATCAGAAACACTCCACTATGCAAAGAAGGGAAAAAGGTCCAGAAGGGAAATGTCAGAACAGACTGAATATCTATTCAACAGGGAGAAGAGAACTGCCACCACAGAGCGAAGATGCTTGTGAATAGGAAATTCAACGACCAGGCTGTCAAGATGCCAGAAGAACTCACTGACCCTTATCCACCTGGCGTTTGTTGAGGCTCAGCTCCAGCCCGCCTACATGGCTACTAGTCCCATCTGACAGTAACAGATGTGGTTCCTATTAGTGAACCCATTACAGGGCATCCATCAGTCAGGGCGAGTCAAGAGGGAGCTCCTTGAACCCTCTGACCCGCTGCACAGTTAAAGAGGTCAAAGTCTTAGAAAGTACACATGCCAGAAATCTAAAAATAAATAAATCTCATGCCAAGTCATTTCTACCTAATTCCTACATTCTAATTTGTATTCTGTATACTATATATTCCACCTCTAATATGTATTCTATATATTCCAATAACCACAAGCAAAAAAAACAAAGCAACTCACCTTATAAACATTTTACCCAATACCCCTGAAATACACTATTAAATTCTTATTGCAGAAGTCAAAAGCCCAGACATTTAAACCTGTAGATAAGCAGGAAAGCGTCCCTCATCGCTTCTAAATGTTTCTCATTCTGATGGGACCAATGTCTCAGGATAATAACTGTGAGGCCTCATATTTGTTGCTTCCTTACCAAAAGTACCCAGATGCCCCAGCTGTACTTTTACGTTAGATCCCTGACTCTGCTAAGTGACCTGGAAATGGGCCTGCACTAACCACTCATAAATACCCGCATGCCGATTTGAGGGGGTGTCAGGTATGAGACCCACAAGAATTGGTGACTGAAAAAGGTAAAGAATAAAAACTCTTGTTATAAACATACAAACCTTTGGTGTTATTGCAGTGGGAAATGCAGGTGTTGACATTAAAAATATTTCATATCACAAATATTAGCCACAGAAACTACCCAAGCCCACAGCCTAATTACTAAGTGATCTTTTCTTTTTTTATATAAATTTATTTATTATTTATTTTTGGCTGCATCGGGTCTTTGTTGCTGCGCGGCTTTCTCTAGTTGCGTCAAGCGGGGGCTACTCTCCGTTGTGCAGCTCGGGCTCTAGATGCGCAGGCTTCAGTACTTGTGGCTCGTGGGCTCTAGAGCACAGGCTCAGTAATTGTGGCGCATGGGCTTAGTTGCTCCGCGGCATGCGGGATCTTCCCGGACCAGGGCTCGAACCCTGCATTGTCCCCTGCATTGGCAGGCGGATTCTTAACCACTGTGCCACCAGGGAAGCCCTACTAAGTGATCTTTTCAATTCAAATCACCTGTGTGCGCTTTTTCTTGGTCTGCTTTTTCATGCAATGCAGAATTTATATGGGCTGGTCTGGAGATCTGAGATAAAAATAACCACAAAAACCACTTTGCTACTACTAGATTAACTGCTCTGAATTCTACACTGATCTTTTGGTTTGGTATGAACTAAATTCAGAGTATAATTTTGCATGAGGTCCGTATTTTGCAAACCACAAAAAACGTATTCAGGAAAACCCCTCAGAGACTAGTAGGACACACAGTCACCACCCTAACACCATTCTTGGCAGGAGGAATAAGACTTTGTTTATTCACATCAACTGAGCTGGAGGCACAGCATCTAACCAGCTTGCCAAGCACCAAGGTCTGTGGCAAACAGGTTATGCCAACTTCAACAAAATCGGAAGGTTTTTCCTCCACAAGACTTTCTCTACCAATGGACATGAACAGAAAAATGGCTACATTGCTGTTTTGGCCTTTTACCTCTGATCACAAAAGTATTCGTTATCTCAACCCACCTTAACCTTCTTTTGTTTTACATCAATAAACAGATCTACCTAAGAGCACATTAGCACTAGTAACTGCATGCCAGTAACAATGGCATGTTTCCTATAATTCCTCTTTTGCAATTATATGACTCACTGCCTTTCTAACTCTCTGACCACACCTTTTCAGTTTTCTTCACTGGATCCTCTGTCATTTCCCCCTCTTTACATCTCACTCTATACAACCTTCCTCTGGAGAAACCAATTCATCCCTAAGGCTTTAGCCACTACCCCCATAATGACAGCTTCCGAATATTTATTCCTAGCCTGTTCCTAGCCCCAACCAGTTCTAAAAACCTGAGATTCTAACAAAAGTTTCTGCTTTCACTGAATATTTAGTTTAGAATGAGCTTTTTTTAAAAAAATCTTTTCTTTTAAAGGACCTTTAAAGATCACCTAATGTGGTCAAACATAAATGTAAGTTAAATCTGAGTACTGTCTACTATATTATTTTCTGCATTTTTCCTGTATTTCATAAATTTTTTTTTAAAGTTTATGTATTTATTTATCTGGCTGTGTTGGGTCTTCGTTGCTGCGTGCGGGCTTTTTTTAGTTGTGGCGAGCTGGGGTTACTCTTAGTTGCGGTACGCGGGCTTCTCATTGCGGTGGCTTCTCTTGTTGCAGAGCACGGGCTCTAGGCGCACGGGCTTCAGTAGTTGTGGCACATGGGCTCAGCAGCTGTGGCTCACAGGCTCTAGAGCACAGGCTCAGTAGTTGTGGCGCACGGGTTTAGTTGCTCTGCGGCATGTGGGATCTTCCTAGACCAGGGCTCGAACCCGTGTCCCCTGATTTGGCAGGCGGATTCTTAACCACTGTGCCACCAGGGAAGTCCCCATAAATTTTTAAAAATTTAAATAATCTAACCAAAAACAAAAGAAAAATTAAATAATCTAAACTACTCCTAATTTTAAAGCTGAGGAAATCAAAGCCAAAACTAAGTGACTTGCCCAAGATCACTAAGTGTAATTTCCTATCACCACATCTCCCACTGTTCCCACCTAGAAAGGAGTGCGAATGAAGGGCGCTGGGTCATGAGACTAAGAGTGCACACAAGCAGACCTTTTTAAAAGGCCATTTCAACAAACTGCACGGAGTTCTGTTTGACATTCCAACAAAAGGTTGAAGAGCTCAGAGAAACTTGCAAAAGACCACAGGCAGAGATGTGCCATTCAACAGTGCACAGTTTATCTGTACAAAGGTGGGGGGGGGGGGCTACAAAGTTATCATCTGAAAAAACCAGTGACGATATTTTAAACCCATTGATATTTAATATTCACCTCCAAATTCAGATAAGAACTTCACAATTAAAAAATCTATTCTAGCCACATTAAACATCTATTCTAACCTTAGGAAGTTGGTATTATTATTATTCTCAGTGACAGATGAGAAAATGGAGGATTACAGAGGTAAAATAACTCATCCAAGGTCACATAACTAATAAATGTAGAAGGCTATTTCAAGCCTAGGTCTGACTCCAAAGCCCATGCTTTGACCACAGTGCTACTAAATCCAGACCACCTCTGTGAAGGTCAACAGATTAAAGGAGATGTTCATAAAACAGGAGCAATTCCATAGATACTATATACTGTACACTGCCCAACACAAAAGGACCTCATACCATGGACCCTGAACAGGAAAAAAAACAGGGCTTTTCCCACATCCCGTTTTTCCTTAAAGAATTTTAAAATTAAAAAAAAACAAACTCCTGAATCCATGTTCTTTTTCATATGTGCTTAATTTAGTGATTTGAAAGCTGGATGAAAGTCTAGGGTAGCTTCAGAGAGGAGGATGAGATCACTTAAGAGCAATCATAGGGGGCTTCCCTGGTGGCGCAGTGGTTAAGAATCCGCCTGCCAATGCAGTGGACACATGATCAAGCCCTGGTCCGGGAAGATCCCACACGCCGCGGAGCAACTAAGCCCGTGTGCCACAACTACTGAGCCTGCATTCTAGAGCCTGCGAGCCACAACTAATGAGCCCACGTGCCACAACTACTGAAGCCTGCAAGCCTAGAGCCTGTGCTCTGAAACAAGAGAAGCCGCTGCAGTGAGAAGCCCGTGCACCAAAACAAAGAGTAGCCTCCGCTCGCCGCCAACTAGAGAAAGTCCGCGCGCAGCAACGAAGACCTAATGCAGCCAAAAATAAATAAATAAAATAAATAATTTTATCTTTTTAAAAAAAGGGCAATTTTAGGAACAGAAATATAGCAATTATAGAAAAAGGTGAGAACATTCAAAGAGCTGGTTCAAACTGTCTTTTATGGGATCCAACAGGAGAAGGCTGCTTTGGAAAAAGTGAGCCTTGTCAAGTGTCACCAGAGTAATTTAAGAAAAAAAAGCAAATCCTGATAAACAGGCATATAACATTCATATAATCACCCCAAATTCAAAAGGAAGTTAGCTTTTCTACTGTTATCTTTTAGAATGAGACCCTTATATTGGAGCAGTTGTCCTAATAACTTACAAGGGTAATTACTGAAACTCAGTTAGTCCTAAAAACAAATATAAAAACCATCCAAGAATGACCACAAATACAGTCTTTGTTCTCTGTGGTACAAGAAACCAATCACAAGCCCATCTGTGTGAGACCTAGCTAATAAGAACACTATTTCAGAGGGTGGTACAAAGAGAAGGATGGATTGCCAAGGGGAAGAAGTCATCTATTAGACTGTGACAAGCTTTTAAGCGTTTGCATTATCATTAACCAACTGCCTGGTCCCCTGGTTCCCACACCTGCCACCTCCATCCAAAACTATCACAGCAGCAAACTTGGCAACAGGCTCACCTCCAAAACACTGGTGCCCTCTTTTGACCCTTTTGTAGTACTGCATGCATACCAGGCATTGATGTGAAAAACTCTAATAAAGCCACAAATTAATAAATTTGCAGGTTAACATTTTTCAGATAATTCTATATTTGCAATTCCCTAAATAAACCTTAATTTAGCTTGATAAAAATATTAAATAGCAGACCTTCTACATAAAATTTATGCCAATGAAAAGAAAAGCAACAAGAACCTCTTACCATTTTAACAGTTTACATATATTGGATGATAGTATTACAAGAATTAGAATGATGCCAATAACTGACAAAGACCTTACTGTGTGCCAGGCACTAGGAGTAGAGAAATTAGTTTAATGCTAACAACCTAATGAGGCAGGAACTCCTCTTCATCTTACAGATGTAAAACGAGGCACAATGAACTTAAGTAATGTGCCCAGGACCCTGCACCTGGTAGCAAGTGGTAAAACTGAAGTTCACACTCAGTAACTGTGAGGCCAGAGCCAGAGCCTTATTTATCCCAAAATAGCCCTCTGAGGTATCATGATAAAATGAAACGTGATCAAAATAGAAAAAGTATAGTTTGTAAGGAAAATTATAAATACATCATCCAAATCTCTCATTTTCAACAAAATCCCAAACTGTAAAAAAATAAAATACTATATGAAACATTTTGGTCATTTTCCCATTCCTGCTCGCGTGAAGATTCTGAACTTCTGGGTCTGAGATGTTTCATGCATTCTTTTTACTACCCATTCCTTTTCTCATTACACTATGCCTTTATTTATCGATTATCTTGTTCTTTAAAAGAAAAGAAAAAATTAATCCATACTATATGCTTTATTTTTCTTCTAGACAGCAGAACTGCTTACCTATTCCTACCTAAATTCTCTGTTCCACTGAGATCTTTAGAAAATATTTTCCTTAAGACAGCAAATCCAAATAGCATCATCAATTCCTTCTCATTGCAAATATGATAGATTCTCATCTGTCTGGAATTATTTAGTGTGTTCCTACCTCTAATCAAGGCTGGCAGACTAGATAATCTTCTAACATTTCTAAAAACGCTAACTTTATTTTCAAACAGGACATGAAGGCACGTGTCTAATAATCTGCAGTTCAAAACAAGATTTATCTCAAACATTTCTAGATTCCACAGTTTGCTTACTCAAAGCTATTCATAATACCAAAACTTAAGGACACTTAATAACCCAACACAGGCTGACCAAGCTCACTCCCATTCATGACTGAAAGATTTACCAAGGGTGAGGACAAATGCTTTTACAACTACCTTTTCATTTCATATCATTAGTTTAAAGTCTACTTAGAAGCACAGACTTAGTCAAAGTCTGAAGTATCAAAAACATATATTAACTGCACTGGTTTAATTTGTTAGATACAAGAACAATGGAAACAAGATGGCTATAGTTTAGTACTATAACTGACCACATCGCTAAAGAATCCATCATAATATTATTCATAACTCCCGTATCTCAACACAACGAGAAGTGCACAGGTAATACACAAGAAAAGGTGCCAAGGAATGGGCTCCGTGCAAATCCCACAACTCCTTTTACCTCGGTCTGCAGGATGGCAGCCCTCTGCTCCTTAGCAGTCAAGGACTCCTTCAGCACTTCAATGTGTTGCTTGCTGTCTGAGAACTGGTTGGTGAGTGTTTCTAGCTTTGTCTGTAGGGCTAGTAGTTCTGTGTCCTTTCTGGACAGCTCCTGCTTCACCTGACCAATCTAGAGAAGAAGAAAAAGCAGTATAAGGAAAAAAGAAATAAAACCGCCACCTCTGATCTGGGTCTTTGACAGATCCACGTCAAGATATACAGCATTAACTTTATGACAGGACACAATTCATCTTTTTGCATCATCTAATCTTAGCTGACCACCCTCCCCAAAAAAAACAAAGCTTATTCAACTAATAGCAAAATTTCCAGTTTTCATTTATTGTCTCCCCTAAACTTTTGAAATCCGTTAGAAAAGGAATGGAAGAAGAAAAATCCCAATTCACTTAGATGACTATGAGACAGCAGTAAGCGTCTGAACATGACTAAAGCAGTTTTCATCTTATTAAGTCATAAGAAACTTCAAATCATACAGCAGGATTAGTGTAGATGGAATACAGAAAGAAAAAAGAAACTTCCTACTATTGCTATTTAAACTCAAAAGCTGCACATTTATTTTTTCATTGTTATTTTTTCATTCTCAAATGAAAGTGTACATAAAGTCCTTCTTAAAAAGCCACTTTAGTGTTATAAGGCATTATAAACATGTGCTTTCTAAAAATTATGTAATTTTGAGGAGTTAGGGGTACTGACCTAAAAAAAAGATTCCACCTACAAAGTTATATTACCTACAACATGTCATATCAACTAAATGGATAAAAGTATATAACCTAAATAAAGAACGCATCAAATCTCATTCTGTAAGAATCTACATGTGTAATCAAATTTGAATTACTCTGACAGAGCAATCCATAAATCGATAGGTGCCACTCACTCTCCCATAAATTTTTCTCATCTTAACTCAGAAAACATTTAACATCAAACATCTCCTTTATATTTCTACTGTTTCTAAGAATTTTTACTCTTTTATTCTTCTTTTTTTTTTTCAGTACGCGGGCCTCTCACTGTTGTGGCCTCTCCCGTTGCGGAGCACAGGCTCCGGACGCGCAGGCTCAGCGGCCATGGCTCACGGGCCCAGCCGCTCCGCGGCGTGTGGGATCTTCCCGGACCGGGGCACGAACCCGTGTCCCCTGCATCAGCAGGCGGACTCTCAACCACTGCACCACCAGGGAAGCCCTTACTCTTTTATTCTAAATGTAAGCCAAATTAACAGAAATCGTATCTGTTTTTACATTATATCTACTGCCTAAGCAAGGTAGCTAGCTATACACACTAAAATATAGACTCTTGGAAGTATAAATTTGACAAGAAGTCAGTAATCTCAGTATCACTGATGAAACAAAAAATACTTTTTAAAAAGTTGAATGTATCTAAAGTATTTTGACTGTAATAATCTTAGGCATAAGGGACAAAGTTTTTGTGAATAATTTCCCATGAGAAAGTACGAAATAAATGTTACTGTTATTAAAATTACTTTTAAGGAGCACTAAAAATAAACTTATAATTTACTGTTCTGTTTCAGCAGGAAGACAAGCATTTTTCTCATATGCATGAAACCTCTACTTACAAATATAATATTCATTCATTCAACAAACATTTCTGTGTGCTCCCTGTATGCAAAATATTTGCAGCTGGTAAGGACATCAGTGGAAGACAGCTGTCGACAGCAGCTACTTCCGTCCTGTAACACAGATACGTACCCAGGAGCTGCCACATACTGTAACGGTGTAGCATCTTTCATGACATCCCTTTACCAACGTCCCACCCCTAACAAACAGAAGGCACTAAAAACGCACTTGTGGTATGAATAAATAGTCAGGGGAAACGTTCAAAATGTTCTCACCTCATCAGCTAAAGAACTATGGCTTAAAGATTACTCAAATTTCCAGCTACCTCTGGACCATGTGATCAAAAATAACGGTAAGATTTCATTTTACTAAATAATCCTCAGATGATGCTGCACTGACCATAACGGCTGAGAAAGCGAAGACAATGTCCTAAATAGAAGAGTTCAGAAGCACACATTTTCCTTAAAAGTTAGGAGCACAGGGCTTCCCTGGTGGCGCAGTGGTTGAGAGTCCACCTGCCGATGCAGGGGACGCGGGTCCGTGCCCCGGTCCGGGAAGATCCCACAGGCCGCGGAGCGGCTGGGCCCGTGAGCCGTGGCCGCCGAGCCTGCGCGTCCGGAGCCTGTGCTCCGCAGCGGGAGAGGCCACAGGAATGAGAGGCCCGCGTACCGCAAAAAAAAAAAAAAAAAAAAGAAAAGTTAGGAGCCTAAGGCTTTTGCAGTCAATCCCACGTGAGAACGAATGAGTGTGTCTTCTTGGGTAACTACCTCTCTAAGCCTTGGTTTCCTAATCAGTAAGATGGAGAAAGCAAACCAGTGCCACTGTATTGCATACAGATTAAACCAAAAAAATGTACAGAATGTTTAGCCTGTTGCGTGACACTAAAAGAAATTAATAATACTAGCTGAGGAAAAAAAAGTTATAGATCAACTTCTCCTCTAGGCAATACATGGTTACAACAAACCAAATTGGACCCTTTTAGACAAAATATCTCACTTTTCTATCTATACTATAAAGTGGTCCACAAATAGCAAACACTAAATTAGCACAAGTGGTTTTTTTTTTTCTTTTAATGCTGCATTCCAGTCTTATTCTACCGTAATTTTCAGAAGCAGTTTTCTTCCTGACACTTGTGAGACAAATGTGTGCACAGCCTAGTATAGGGCAGTGGAGTGCAGAGCTTACCAGCACAGGTTCTGGAACCAAATGGCTTGTGTAAAACTCAAACTCTGCCTCTTACTAACTGTGTTTCCTGAGCACCACTGTGTTACCTCAGCTTCCTTATACATAAATTGGGTTGAGAATATACCTACCTTAGTAGGTTATAAAATGCTTATAATAAGTACTCAAGTGTTGGCTATTTTATTATAATCATTTTATCACAGTTTGAAATGGAATTTCAAGTTCTCTAGACAGATGATTGAGCTACTAAACAGATTTAGAGACTTTAAGTTTCATGCTACTTCTAATTTACTACATAACTAAATGAGCTAATCACTTCAATACATCTGTTTGTTCCAAAGAAAGTAAAATTTGTTGCAAAATCACCTATCGGGGACTTAAAGATGATGCCTACATATGAAGGTAAAGCACTTCACTCAAGAAATCAGATTGAAATAAAACCCTGGGTGATGGACCTAGAACATCTGCACATTCTTTGTACCCAAGAAGAGAAAAGAGACCATTCACATAAATCAACAAGTTTCTGGTAACAGGAAAGGGGTGGAGAAAAAACAGCTTTGAAGCACCATCCACACAGTGGCAAAGCAACAGTAAAAAACCAGGGACAGGGCTTCCAGAGCACATGAGGGCTCGCTGCACACAGGGCGGCACGTGGGTCAAACGGGTGAACAGGAGTCGGTTAAAGAGCAGAGCAGGCTGGTTAGTGCTAGTACCGGGCAAAGCTGCCGACCACAGAGTGAAAGTGTGAGCACCCAGAGCCAGAGCAGCAGGGTCCCACTGTGGGATCACTGCACGCAAAGGGTAAATCTTACGGCAAAGACCTCGGCCTGAAGACCAGCCGCTCTCTTTTTCAGCTCCTCCCCTTGAGCCTCTTTCGAATTTAGCTCCTCCTTCAGTTGCTCTACCTGTCACGACATTGTTATTCTTTTTCACTCATGTGTCAACTTAGGTCTTTTTGTTATCTGCTTTTGAGCCAGAGCAGTAACTGGAAATAACAATAACTCATATAACACGATCAAATCTGTTCCCCTAACTTCCTCTGCAAAGGACCCTAGGCGGGCTCGCCATTTTCACAGGGTAATGGACTGAAACGTGCTCATCAGCAAACGGGAAGCAGGGACCACATTCTATTTTGTTCTCAAGTTAGAATGGTAAGCCAGAACTAACAGAAAGTTGGACATGTGAAGCTTTAAGTTCTAAAAGTTACATGAAATTGGCCATAGGCGTTGATAACAGACTCTTAAAATAACAGAGGAATATTCTACTGACTTATATGCAGGTAGGGGTATCCCAGAAAGAAGCCAGAAACTGCATCATTAAAGGAACGGTTTCCACTTCTGAGAAATTAGCGAACTAACACAATTGGGATATGGGGGGCAGGGGGAGGAGAAGGAACACTTATTTTCTAGCTAATATTTTACTATTGAAATTATGATCTTTAAAACACCACAGACCTGATAAACTGATAACTGTAATAAACTAAATCCTCCAATTTACCTAAAATAGTTTATAGAATCAAAATAAATGCCTTTGGCTCTAAGGAAGGAATACTGTGACTGAGGTTATAATACAGACTGATATGTCTCAGCAATGCTTATCCTACTGTACATACACCCCAAGTGCACGTGGTAAACAATAAACCTGATACACATGGGTCTTCTCCGAGGGAGAGCACAAAGGGGTTTCCTTTAGGGAACTGTGTTTGAAGGGAAAACACGGTTTTATTTAAGCCATTTCAGGAAAAAAAAGGGGAGGTGGATTCAGTCTCTTAGGCTGAATTTCACTTCTAAATTTGTTCACAAGACATAGAGAACATGATGTTTCATATAGTGAGAAAAACTCATCTGGATGCAATCCTACTAATCGCCTCAGAAGTACTGGTAGACATGAAATGTTAAACCGTGATAATACACACTTAGCCTCATGCAAGTAATTTTTCTTTTAAGTGAAATTTGAAATAACCATACAACATCAGTAATTCTGACTTTAATTCTGGAAAGTTCTATCTGAAAGAATTACGGTACAAGTATTCTTCCCTGAAGCCTGATAAAACAGCATGAAGTCCATCATCACTACAGAAGTAGGAACATGCACCAATTTTTCAAACCCCATTTAAAAATTACAGTATCACACACCACTACCTTGTTCTTCATAAATTTAGAATGGCTCCGATAGACTTCCATTTGCTTCATTTCTTCCTCTCGTTCTTCAGTACTCAAAGCCCCGTTCGATTTCAGCATCTGAATCTCCTCTTCCAAGTCTCGGAGCCCACGCTCCATAGAGGAAATTTTTGAATCCTGAGGACAAAGGAAGATTTAGACATTAAAGTATTCGCAAAAAGCCAGAGAGGTTGCACAAGCCTGTCTTTACAGATGTGAAATTTAATAAAGATAAACAAATATGTAGAAATATTACAACTGGTGCCTTGCTTCTAAAATATATCCTTCATGGCCATATGGTGGAGAGGAGGAGGACTGAGATCTATAGTATGATTTTTTCCTCTAGCCTTTCCTCTGCACCCTTTTGATTAAAGTTGAGAGTATTAACTGAAGAAGTAGAAGCAATGGAAAACTAGTTAAAGTTTCTTAGTACTTTATGGTCAACAAACTTCTAGTGAAAACATTTGTAATATTAACAGTAAAACCTTTTCTAGCTATAATGTTTTATCGTTTTACTTGATGACCTCTAAAAGGCTTACTTATGCTCCCAAAGGAGTGGGGAAAAGAGTAAGAAGGTTTCAAAGACTTACACAATAATTCGTATAACCCTATCTACAATAATAAAGATCTGATAACCTCCCACTGCAGAAAAACAAAGGGATGGATAATTATGTTAACAGTTACATTTTATCACACAGTGGTCCCGACTTATCCACAGTTTTACTTTCCGTGGTTCTGCTTTTTGTGGTTTCAGTTACCTGAGGTCAACTGCGGTCAGAAAATATCAAATGGAAAATTCCAGAAAAAAACAATTCAGAAGTTTTAAACTGTGCACCGCTGTTCCAATCAATATGATGAAATCTCACACCATCCCATTCTGTCCCACCGGAACGTGAATCATCCCTTTGTCCAGTGCGCCCCTGCCCGTCAGTCACTCACAGCAGCCACCTCGGTTATCAGATGGACAGTCCTGGCAACACAGTGCTTGTGTTCAAGTGACCGTTTTTATGTGACAATATTTTATTTAATACCGTCCCCAAAGCACAAGAGTAGTGATGCTGGCAATTCAGATTTGACAAAGAGAAGCTGTAAGGTGCTTCTTTTAAGTGAAAAGGCAGAAGTTCTCACTAAGAGAAAAAATCATATGCTGAGGTTGCTATGATCTACAGTAAGAACGAATCTTCCAGGAGTGAAATTGGGATGAAGGAAAAAGAAATTTGTGCCAGTTTTGCTGTTGCACCTCAAACTGCAAAAGTTACGACTGCAGTGCATGACAAGTGCTTAGTTTAGATGAAGAAGGCATTAGATTTGTGCAGTAAGATACTGAGAGAGAGAGAGAGAATGAGACCTATTCACATAACTTCCATTACAGCATACTGTTATAACTGTTCTATTTTACTATTAATTACTGTTGTTAATCCCTTACACACTGTGCCTAATTTATAAAATTAATCATAGGTATGTATAGGAAAAAACAGAGTATATATAGGGTTCGGTACCATCTGTGGTTTCAGTCCACTGAGGGTGGTGGAACTTATCCCCTGCAGATAAGGGGAGGTTACTTACTGCATTAGTAATCTTACTTATTCGCTATACTTCACCATGCATGTGAAGTATCTCATAATGATTTCTAAAAAGAAACATCACTGTCCTTATAAATCAGCATCACCACGAATATCACCTCCTAGTACAACAACCATCTACACTCATTTTCTTGGTTTTGTCTGTCACAGTATCTAGTTTATCCCCAGATTACTTTAGATGTCATCAATTACAGAAAAACTCCTACACAGAATAGATACTTTATAGCTGCATACGCTTATTCACCTAAGAAGTAAAGACCTCAAAGAGCATAAATGCAGTATAGCTTTATGTTATTTGGAATTTTAGAGAAACCATTCCTTTAGGAAGAAATTTTGAGACTGACTTCCTCTTTTCACTTTACCTCAAGCCTGTCTTGACTGACTTTCCTTGCTACCTGAGAGTGTGCCGATAAGAGTTAAAGGATTTATCATGAGACAATTACAACTAGCTAGTTTTAGGTCTGGGGGAGAAGCGAAGGCTGTACTCCTCTGACTTGCATTGCATTACCTTTAAAAATAACACAACAAAAATTTTCTTTTACAAATCTATTCAAATGCAACTTACATTTAGTTCAAAATTAAACATATTAAATTAGCACAATCAGAGACGTTCTAAACCTAAACCAGGATTTTGATTTACTCGTTTAAAACTATCCTGGCCCATAAAGAATAAATAAACGACTTCAAATGCACTATCTGAAAATCCCAACACAGAGAGGCAGCTCTTGACCAAATCAGACACTCACTATCAAATCATGCACCATAAAATCTGCACCTAAAAAGGGACCATAACTGCAGCTCTGAACGCCATGAGGCAGAAAAAGAACCTTCCAGGCTACTTTCTGGGATGAGGCCAGAAAATTAATGCCTGATATGTTGGACTAGTTGTAGCACCGACCAGTACTCAGGCTGGGTTTATTTGAGGACAGCCCTTTCCAAGGAGGTTTCTTACTCCTAGAATGTATAATAACTAAATAAATAAAGTTTTTATCATCTTACTACTCTATACTTGCCCAGCCCTGGGTCTCCCATCATTAATCAACCAATCCCACTGAGTCCATTGAAATCCTCTGCTCCTTGTTAAATTTCCCAAATCCTCAACTTTTTTTTCAAAAGTTGTCTCCCTGCTCTAAGTAAACCCAGGCTTTCCCAAAGGATAGAATTTCCCCGAACGCTCTCCGGTGAAGTCCACTAATCCCCCAGCATCACAGAGTGGCAGGGAGAAGTGTGGGCACCTCCAGGTTCCTCGATGCTGCTCCCATTTATTTATTTATTTATTTATTTATTTTGCGGTACGCGAGCCTCCCAGCGCTGTGGCCTCTCCCGTTGCGGAGCACAGGCTCCGGACGCGCAGGCTCAGCGGCCATGGCTCTAGGGGCCCAGCCGCTCCGCGGCATGTGGGATCTTCCCGGACCGGGGCACAAACCCGCGTCCCCTGCATCGGCAGGCGGACTCTCAACCACTGCGCCACCAGGGAAGCCCGCTGCTCCCATTTAAAGCTCACACTCCTCTTCACTCTCCCTCCGCACAGCTGCCATCTAGGGGCTCCCCCGCCACTCCCGCCCACTGAAGAAGTCTTCAGCACCCGGCTGACAATAGATCTCTCCTTCAAATGCCACTCTTGCCATAATCCCAGGATTTCAGTGTCCGACTTCCTTGACGTCCGTAATTCCAACGCCTGCATCCTCCGGTCCATTTTAGCTATCCAGTTTACAAGACCACATCACCCAGGACTCTCCTCCCAGGCCTGACACACCGTCACTCACATTAACTCCTGCTCTTGCATCTCAGAGTCCTCCACCTCCCTAACTTCTACGTTTTCTCCCAACCTGTCCATCCATTCTGAATTCTCTTCCTTCCTCTCCAGGCTACATTCCTGGACTGATCATCCCAACTACTCCTTCACCTCCACCCTCAATTCACTTGCATCCCAGTAATTCTGCTGTATCTACCCAGCAAAACTCTAACCCTAGAGCAGTCCAGTAATTCCTCCCTGCTCCTCCACTGCTAAAGGGAAAAGAAAAAGCTAGAGAAGGGAGAAGGAAGCAGAGGGAAGAAAGTGGGAGAAAGGAGGAGGGAGAGGAGGAGGAGAGAGAAGAGAATGTTACGTCACCTTGAAGACAGCTGGGCTCTTTTAGAGTCCACCATCACCTCCTTTCCCATTTCCCCCAACGACCAGTCTAGACCTTCATGATCCTCTCAAGCTCATGCCACACTCTCAGCATCTCAGCCACTTCATCTGCAGTTTCAACGTGACATCCACCTGACCCCACTGGGCCACCAGAATCTCAGTCTCTTGCTTCTTAGCAGAATGGCTGGAGGTTAACACAACTTAAAATAGATCTACTGCCAGTTAAAACCAATACACTTCCCTATGCCATCAAAAGGCAAGCAAAATAATTCTGTGAACATAGGTACAGTCGTGTGTTTTTAGGTTCCAACAGGGATCAGGAAATAACATGTACAAATAAACTTGTGGGAAACGTAAACATGTAATTAAACCTTTCTAGAGGCTGTTGACAAGATTATGTTCAAGACTATGAATTGCCTAACTGTAAAGAACCCAGAATCCACTAATTTGCTATTTGTTTAGTAAACCCTTTCCCCAGTGAGAATAAAGATGTATACAACAATAAAAACATAGTTTTAAGAGGAAATCATCTAAATTAAGAGAACCATTCTGATAACTGTACTTGAGAAGCATCTATTTTCATAAAACTATTTATATACCAAAAACTAAAGATTCTTGTCACATCAACAAACATTAAATGAAGGCACATGATGCAAAACACCGTGTCAAACTTTTCAGGGGATACAAAGAAGTTAAAAAAAGAGACAGAGAGGGAAGGAGGGGTAGAGGGAGGGGTCCCTATCTGTAAGAGTCTTCTAGCTCTTGCAAGAAAGAATATGTGGTTAATAAAAATAATAATAGCATAGCAGCTAACACTGACTGAATGTTTACTATGTGCCAGGTCCTGTTTAAAGTGTTTTACTTGTTTTAACTAATTTAAACCACAAAAGAACCCATGGGATAGGTACTATTGTTATCACCATTTATCAATAAAGAAATTAAGGCATGGAGAGGTTAGGTTACTTGTTCTACGTCATACAACTGGTTAAATAAAGCCAGATTTTGAATCCAGGGAATTTAACATAGAAGGCAAGTGCTTAGTCACCAATCATCATAGCGTTCAGCCTAAAGATTTCTAACTACTCAGTAACTCAAAGCAGAGGTTTTCAAAGTATAGTCCGTGAAAACCTGGGGGTGCCTCCTAGCCCTTTTGAGAAGGCAAAACTATTTTCATAATAATACTACAACTTTATGTGCCTTTTCCACTGTGTTGACACATGCACTAAAGGTATAAAGGACAGGCAAAAGCGTTCGGTGCCTCTGGACAACAGCGTCAAACCGTACTAGCGGTCAGTGTATTCTTCAGTGTCAGTGCTCTCAGACAAAAAAAGAAAAATAAGAAAGAACAGTTTTAAAACACTGGCTCACTTAGGAATGTCCCTGGTGACTTTTCATATGCTCAACCCTTGAGTATGTATCTTTGTACCATTCTGTGTGATGAAACAGGAAGGGGAGGCCCGGCTGCTGCGTCCTGGGTGTGATGCTGCTCCCAGGACAGCACTGGGTGCTCTGTGAGCTGCCAGCTGAAGCAGGTACTTTTTTCACGGAACCCTATTCTTACTCGAGAGAAGAACTGACCCACAAACTTGGTATTTGGCAGACATTTTCTTAAAAACAAATGAAATGAGTCATTTTAAGAGAATAAGGGGCCCTGATATCAAAAGCTTTGAGAACAGCTGACTCCAAGAAATGCTGGAGGAAACGAAACTGAAGTTCATTTAATGTGTCGTTTTCATTAAGTCTTACTATTTCTTCTCAGCCTACAAAATGAGTGAACTATTATTACATACCACTTTCTTAAACTCACACATGAAAGTGTGATCACTTGAAAGTGTGAAATGACACATAAGATTCCTTAGGAAGTTCTCACTTACCTTCATTTCGATAACAGTTTGCAGAGCTTTAGTTTTGGCAGAATCGGGGGCATTCTCAAATCTCCGATGCATCTCCTATACAAGAGAAGCAAAAAAGAGAGTAAGTGTCCTCCTTTTCACTCTCATTTTTTCAAGAGGAGAGTGGAGAGGCAAGGGAGTAGTAGTTACATGCAAAGATGACTACCCCGGCCTTGTAAGATACTCTGATCCACTTTCTGTCTTCCTGACCTTTCCCTGTGGACCAGGGAGCACACAGACTGCATTCAGGCTAAGGGGCACAGGAGGGTCCCCATCTCTGCACACCTGGTTATACACGGTAAGTCACACAGACCCCAGCCACCACAAGAGGTGAAGCTCCGGCACATCCCCATGTTGTGTGTCACTCTTCCACAGGACTCTGAGACATATTATCAGAACTCCAAACAAACCAAAAAGGGGATTAGAAATAGTCCCTTTCAAAAAGGAGAAATCAGGACTACCCTGGTGGCGCAGTGGTTAGGAATCCGCCTGCCGATGCAGGGGACACGGGTTCGAGCCCTAGTCCAGGAAGATCCCACATGCCATAGAGCAACTAAGCCCGTGCGCCACAACTACTGAGCCTGCGCTCTAGAGCCCATGAGCCACAACTACTGAAGCCCGTGCGCCTAGAGCCTGTGCTCCACAACAAGAGAGGCCACCGCAATGAGAAGCCCGTGCACCGCAATGAAGAGTAGCCCCCGCTCACCGTAACTGGAGAAAGCCCGCACGCAGCAACAAAGACCCAACACAGCCAAAAATAAATAAATTTATTTTAAAAAAAAAGAAAAAGGAGAAATCAAAGTAGCCACAGTCCCCACTGCACAAAACAGCTGAAAGCATTTGTGTTGACGACCTCCTTTGCATAGCATCCTCTCCCCCAGAGCAACAACCACCGGGCTACCTACGATGGAAATCTCTCTCTAGAGGGGCTACGATCAGAAAGAAAAAGAAGGTAAGACTGCTGAACAAGTTTCCTAAACAGTCTACCTGTAGCAAATAGCAGAAAAACATAGCTATTTTTTTTCAATCCAAATGTCAGTGCGTTCAGGATCAGAAAGGAAAGAAGGAGGTGGTAGAATATCACAGTTGGGGTCTTCAAGGATCCCCCTGAAGTTACCAGACCTCCTCAGGCTATCTTCTTGTCAGATTCTGTCGATGTCTCTGAGTCAGCCAGTACTTCCAGAGTACCCCGGTACAGCCCCTAGTGATGGCAGAGAATACAGATGGAGACTTCCCATCTGAACAGTGCTGGTGAAACTCTAGCCCTGCCCTTGCTCTGCCCATCTGACATGTATATAGATGTTTACTAGGTCACTCAAACGTATTTCATTCAAAACAAAACTCGTGATTTGCTCCTCTTTAACGAGCCCCTCCTCTGAAGGCCGATGAGTGTTGCCCATCTCCTTGAAGGGCATTGCCCTGCCGGTGGTTCAAGCCAAACAGCAGTGTCTCCTTTCATTCCTCCCACACCTTCACTTCCTACCACCTTCTAGAGCAGGTCCTAATTGTTCCAGCTTCAAAAGAGTTCTTGAATTTATCATTTCACTCCACTTCCGGTCTAGTTTAAGCCTAGGTTACTACAACAGCCTCGAGTTAAGTTTCCTTTCATTTCCTCTGTCCATTTTAAAGAAAGCAATGGTGTACTCTAGATAAGGCATCAACAAATCATGGCAACAGTCTGTTTTCAATCCTTCAACGAGTTTCCTATTTACTTCTCACCCTCTACCAGGTCAACACAATCTGATCGTAACAGACAGAAGAGTAGCCCTCCTGTCATAACTATGTTAAAACTAGACAAAAATGCATAAAGCAACTGTTTTCAGACACTGGAAAACAAGCAGCACAGGACTATGATCCTTGAGAGAAGAGACACTAACAAGGTTACGGTCCGGACGTGCTATCCAGTATGGGGCGCAGGGAGAGGAAGACCAAACGGAAAGCAGCAGTCCCGCAGAGCTCAGAAGACAGATCAGTGGGTAAGAGTCCCAAAGACAGTAGAAATGTGCAGAGCAGAATGACACAGAGGAAGACGCTAGCCAGAAAAGCAGCAGTGTCTGATCTGACAGGGGTCCCCTGGAGTCTTTGACCAAATACTAAGCCTGCATGTACAGGGAAAGACTCCACAGTGTCCAAGAACAACTACTGGGGACAGAACAACTACCAGAGAGCTACGAGTCGAGCAACTACCTGAACTCACATGGGGCCGGGAAGAATTCAAGCTCCAAAGAGCCAGAGTGGAGAGAACATCAGAGGCACTGAGCAGAGACACCAGGAATGCCACATCTTAGGAGTAGAGACAGTCTAGCCCTGGAGGGGAGGCTACCTAGACTAGAGCCAAGAGAGTGTAAAAGCAAGTCTCCTTAAGGATCGAGTTAATCCACAATTAACCCCTGCAAGATAAAACACTTCATTAAGACAGTAAAATGCAGAGCACATTAATCCAGGACAAAATCTGAACACACTAGTTCAGGCCATAATCACCTCTCACCTGCTTTAAAACAACAAATTCATCAGTTCCCCCCAGCCTCTAGTTTGTCCACACTGCATCTACTCCCTACACTGTAAAGAGGTGACAAATTGGGCACACAGAGATTTAATAATATGTTTAATAAATGACTGCAAACTTTAAAATGTAACAAAAATAAAATGAATCCTGCTAATTGTAAATAATCGTCACCTCTTAATAAAGTCCTCTATCCTACACTTCACATTTTCCACTTAATATTTCTGCATCTACTTGAAATACTAAAACTGCATTTCTTTGAAATATCTCACAATTCAGACCCTGAACTAATTTCATCTGACGCCTTTCCCATTACCTACTTCCAAATTAGGGAAATTTCCAAATGCTTTACAGTGAAACTATTACAATTTCATTTTAAACTCTAGCAAGCATATCAGCAATATATAAGGAAAGAAATCCATTTGAATAAAAAAAAAATCCTCCTCTGCTAAGGAACTAGGGTGCACTTTAAACCATTCGCAGGCATAAAGCTTTCCCGTTAAGATCTTGTAAAACCTATCAGTCGTAACAGATTTCCATGCAAAGGCCTGCGCATTAAAGCTCATTATGAACACATCCTGCAGTCAGTGGGCTGACCAACTCCCCTTTCCCAGAGAGCACATCGAGCCTCTGACTTCTGCACCGTTAATAAAGGGAGAGGACTTTAGGAATAAAAAAGAATGTACCATTCAGACAAATGTAAGAAGTCGAATGTGCTAGTGCTTCCTTTATTTCCCTCTTTTTAGCCTGAAAATTTGCACTGCACAGAAATTAAAGTAAAGTACAGGCAGAATGATCTGGATCTTGTTATACTGTCAACTGTGGTACACGGTAGAAAATGTGTTCAGTTCCTCTCACTGATTTGCTAAAGAGTAATGACTAGAGAAAGAAAACAAACAAGTTAGGAACAAAATTTATCCGTTGTTAGTAGTTTCTTTCTTTTTAAAAGTAAGTCAACATTTACTTACACAACTGAGAGAAAGGAGCATTTGTGACTGAAAAGTAGTACTTATGTCTGAAATTTCTTTCTTTCAAGTTTCAGGTTTTAGCCTCCAGCACACCCTTGGTTCAAGGGTAGACGTCCCTTCAGCAGATTTCAATCCTCCACACAAGTTCTGGCTTTACTGTACTCCACATGGAGAAGTGAAGAAGGAACCCTCTCTACTCTTCCTGTACCTCAACTCCGCCGTTGTAAGACAGCACTGCACTCTGACCCTTTACCATCTCAAGTAACGGCATGCTTCTGAGAAAACATATCTTCCTGTCAAAATGGAAATGAGGTACAAATGACACACCAAAAAAAAGATGAGGAAGGATAACCTGAATCAAGTTATGCGATGCAACTGTTCACACTTCCAAGTTATGCGATGCAACTGTTCACACTTTCCAAAATCACTAGGAAAGGGCAAACTAACTAGGGACCCTTTTTCTTTTTTAATTCTTCCTACTCTTTTGTCCAAGGTTTCTATTTTTTTTCTATATATGTTTATTTCTCTTTTTTTCCCTCTAACCTCCTCTGCTTTTACCTTACAACTGCCAAAGATACAAATAGGCATTCCTCAGACATGTTAGAGCCAGAATTCCTAGCCTAGAACCTAGTTAAAGAGTAGGGCTTTTAAACCTCAAACACTGCTGCAAATCTTATCATGAGAGCAGTTGTACTAAACAAGGTTTGTTGACTGAAATATTATAGAGACAAAAATTAACATACATGTAAATGTTTTAAAACAAATTAGTATTTTAATTTCTTTTCTTTTTTTTGGCCGTGTCGTGCATCATGCGGATCTTAGTTCCCCAACCAGGAATCGAACCCATGGCCCCTGCAATGGAAGCGCAGAGTCCTAACGACTGGACCGCTAGGGAATTCCCAACAAATTAGTATTTTATTCATCACAATAGGATCTACATTTCAAAAAAAACAGGAGCACATATAGAACTGAAATATTTATTCAGCCTATAGACAATGCTTGGTATGCATATGGATAGCCGATCCAAAAATTCCATAGCCAATTCAGGTATGTTCTGCCAACAGACTGAGAACCAAACTTCGGTGTATCACAGAATCACCTGTAAAGCCTGTTAAAACTCCATACGCCTGGCCCCAGGCACTAACCACGTCTTGACTGTAGCTCAGTATGTGTCCAATAGATGTCTTCACGCTTCCATCCATCAAGGGAAAGGCACTCCAGTAAACAATACAAAATCTAACAACAAGTCACGTAACAATGTAATTTCAGTACAAACAGAAAATACAATGCTTAATTTAATTTTTGTTTCTCTTCTTTGGCTTTTATTTGGGGGAATTATTTACCTGCTAGCTACAGAATCATGTTCATAAACAAAACGGAAAACTAATCACAAATGTTCCTGGATATGAATGCCATTTTAATGTTACTGTATTTCATCAAACCTAAGATGCCACTGATTGTAAGGCAAACCACTGTTTAATGTGCTGGAAAGAAAAGAAGGAAATGCCTCCAAATAAACCATGACCCAAGCTTCTATCATTCAGAATTTTTATTTTATACTGATTGCAGGACCCTTTTTTACTTATTTAACCATAAAGTTTAATCATATATCATTTTGAACTGTTTTACAACGTTCTCCATGCCAATAACTGTTTGTTTCAATGCTGATTCACAACATATTACTGAAGACATAGTGAACAACAGCTAAAGTTAACACGAGAAATAGCAAAAATGCTCACAACATTGACTAAAATGAGCAGCTGTTAACTGTGAGTACACAGGCAAACAAATAGAGCAGGACTGCGGCCTTGATGACAGAGATTTTAAGACGCCATCAAGGATAAGACTTATTAACTCAATTTCATACTGTTGAGATGGGAAAAACTATGAGCCTTGGAATTGATGAAAACCCGCTTTTTTAAAAGATGGACAATAATCCAATAATAATAAAACCCATGGATATCCCAGTGTTGCCAGCTCTCAATTCTTTCTGCCTTTCTTGACACACTAGTGATATAATGTACAATAGCCATTTCAAGTCACCACTCACCCAACCTACAGTTGTTAAGTTCTTTATTAGACTTCCTTGTTCACTCGTAATTCTCCCTCCCCCATTTATTCCCAACACAGCCAGAGTAAATTTTAAAAGCTATGCTAGATCACTCCCTTGATTAAACATTGGCACAGTTTTCTCTTGTACTTTGAATAAAATTGTTGCATTACCTGCAGGGACCCTGAAGGCAAGTGCTTTGTCTCCTAGAGGGCATGGATTTTTGTTTTGTTCACTGCTACTGTATTTCCCTGTGCTCTGCACATGGGTTAGTGCCCAATAAATATCTGATGAATGGAATGAGTGACTCTGGCCCTGGCTACCTCTTCAACCTCTCATCTCATGCCTGTCTTCCCCTTAAACAATATGCTTTTGTCCTCTAGTCTCCTTACTGTCTCCTGAAAACTCCTTCTCATCAGGCCTTTGAAACTGTTAACCTTCTTCATGAAATGATTTTACCCAAATGCTCAGCAAGACTGTTTCAACTTTCTTCAGATCTCCCTTAAAGGGCACCTCCTCAAGGATGCTTACCCTGTTTATCCCCTCTTCCAACATAATTAGACTCAACTAATTTATTTCCTCTCATAATTATCAGTTTATTGTCTCTCACCAGATTTTTAAGTTCTAGGAGGGCACAGACCATGTGTTCTGACATGAAAAATGTATACCCAGCGTGTATCCCGAGGTCACATACATTCTAGAAGCTCAATGGATGTTTGTTGAGTAATGAGCAAAGAAAGACTGTGCCGAGTGCCTCTAGCACCTTGTCACTCTGGAAACGAAACATCGAGCCACAATGTTACAAAGCTTTACTCCAAATTACCATCTTAGCTTCTGTTACCTGTATTTTCTAACACACACAAATTTAATTGTTTAAGGCTCTTGCTATGGCAATAAAAGATTCTTTCCTGTCTCAAGATTGGACTAAAACCTTTTTCTTACATTCTCTTCTAGTGTTGTTATTTTTTAAGAAGTAGCTCTTTATTTCATCTAGAACTTCATTTGATGCAACTACGTACTGTTTTCCAAATAGATGGCGATTATTCCCAAACATGTATCACATGCTTAAAACTATATTATTTCTGGGTTCTAGTCTGTCTCGTCAATCTAGCTATCTGTTACTGTGCCAGTACCACACACTTTAACATCACTGGGTTCAAAACACATGTACCATGAGCTGCTTAAACAAGTGTCCCCGCGCTGTTCTTCTTGCAGAGAAACTGCAACATCATTGGGGCACGTGTCAAGAATATTCCTATTGGGATTACATTAAATTCACAGAGTTGGGGGAGAGCAGCATCTTTATATTAATGTTCCCATCTACAATGTAATGAAAATTTAGCCCTATCCTTTCCATTACCGTTACTGATGTTATTTATTTCATTTTCCTTATCTAACGGCACCGCTAACACTTCCAGAATAATGTAAATACTGATGAACACAGCTGTCTTTGCCTCTCCCTAACTTTAATGGATGCGTCTTAGTGTACATCAGAGTAAGCACTATTCTGGCTACTAGTTTAAAATATGTTTATAATACACATTTACTGAGTTGTTTTATTTAAATCATGCTATAAAAGTGTCATTCAATTCTTACTTTTAGTTCACTTGGTTTAGTTTTCAAAGTGGCTGTAACATTTTATCTAATGTCTTTGAGACAGCTATCAAACACTACAAGGTTGTCTTTTCCTTTCACCTATTACAAATCATAACTGTGAATGCCACATTGAGCCGTTCTGGATTGCTAGAATAAACTCCTTTGGGTCAGAATATTATCCTTTTATCATAATGCTGATTTTATCTGCCAATATCTTATTTATAACTTCTACATCTAAACTCATAAGCAAAACTGGTTTGGGGTTTTAGTTTGTTTTCTAACCTTCGTTAGGTTTTAGTATCCAGTGGTCACACTGGAGAAAAAAGAATTGGAAAAGCTATCCTTCTTTCTGTAAGCTCCAGGCTTAAACTTCTTTCCCTACATTTCAACTTATTCAACCAACATTTCTTGAGTACCCACTGTGCATTTGTTAGACACTGACAAGATAAAATTTCATATATATATATATATATATATATATATATATATATATATATATATA
>NW_021703783.1:2016240-2035646 GCF_005190385.1 Monodon monoceros
TATATATATATATATATATATATATATATATATATATATATATATATCTCCACATCCTTGGTGCAAAAAATTAAGTGAACAATGAAGAAACACACATGGAAGTATACTATAATATTACTTGCCCATCTACATATATGTATAGAGCTGCACAAGGAAGAATTCACAGAAGAACTGAAATTTGAGCTAAGTCTTGAAGGCAAGTAGGAGAAAAAAAAAGGAGAACCAGCATTCTAAACATGTGTTCCTGAAGCAATCACTTCTACTTGCTCTTAAATAATTTTAATCCATAGGACTGTGTTTCCTGTAAGATGATGCTACATTACTAATAGCAACTGATTGTGTATTGATACAACTGACAAGGCCTATATTTCTTTCCACATTATGTTCAGAAGTGGGACTTAATATTTGTAGAGCTTGTTACTTCAAAATTAGTCTTAAATTCATTTTTTTTCCTACTACTTGTTCAAATTCACCATATTTCTGGTTGTTCTCTGCCAGAATAGCACTGTGGCTTTTCATAATCCTTAACTATTCACTATTTATTAACTCTAAAACTCAAAAATAAATGGGCAGAAGTTGAAATATTCAGAACAGAAGGAGCAAAAACATAACATTCAAAGTTCATCACGATGCTGGTAGGGTTTTCCTGCTGCATGCTATTTGATTTGAGATGACAATGTTCTGTGGCCTGGCTCCAGGTTACCTCATTAAAATATAAACTCTTTAAAGTAAACTGAAAGAAACTCAGGATAGTGCCTACAACACAGTAGTTGTTGATAGAAAATTTTCTAAAACAACACAGTCCAGTAATTTGAAGATTGTAACATACATAGCTGCAGATTAACCGTAAAAATACAGTATATGCTTCTGGGAGGATAAACGGGTCCAATCACTCTGGGAGACAAGACTGATTTTCAGAGTTTTGAAAACGTACACACCCTGAGCAGATTCATTTCTGGAAATTTATGCTAAAGAAAAAAATTAATGTACAGGGATATATGGCTGCTAGGGATATTCACTGCAGCACAGTTTTATAATAATGAAAAATTAACAGTAGTCTAAATTTTCAACAGTAAGAAATATAAATAAATGCAACAGAACATTATAAATTCAATTGAAATTACAAAACTCTACATGTACTGACAAAGAAAGATGGTCAAGACAAATTATTAAGAAAAGCGGGTAACATTACATTATGCATCGCTGCACTACCTAATACAGTAGCCACTACCTACACAGAGGTACTTAAATTTAAATTTGATTAATTAAATTTAATTTTAAATTAGTTATATTTAAATAAAATTTAAAATTCAGTTCCTCAGTCACACTAACCACATTTCCACTACTCAACAGTCACATGTAGCCAGTGGCTACCACACTGCAGAGAGCAGATACAGACCGCTTCCACCATCGGGGAAGCTGCTGCTTTGCTGCTTTTAACTGCCTTCCTCACACTTCATTTAAAAAGGGATTATTCAGACTGGCACTAAAATAGTTCTGAGATTTTTTTTTCCCCCTATCCAAATGTGAAAATTATCTGAAGACTCTGACCTCATATAGGGAAGTAGAGCTGTCATTATTTTTTAATTCAATGTAAGATGAATTCTTCACTTAAGCTTTCTTAAAATGAAGCATTACATAGAAAAGTGAAAAATTATCAGTAGTCACAGTGGTCAGCTGAAGTCTGAGGTTCCTCTCTAAAAATAAGTGACAGCACACCTCTGTATCATTCCCTCTAGCTGTGCCTCCAGGGCAGCAAATATATATTTTTTTAATTGTATTTATTTATTTTTGGCTGCATTGGGTCTTCGTTGCTACACGCGGGCTTTCTCTAGTTGCGGCGAGCGGGGACTACTCGTCATTGCGGTGCGTGGGCCTCTCATTGTGGTGGCCTCTCTTGTTGCGGAGCACGGGCTCCAGGCACATGGGCTCAGTAGCTGTGCCTCGAGGGCTCTAGAGCACAGGCTCAGCAGTTGTGGTGCACAGGTTCAGTTGCTCCGCGGCATGTGGGATCTTCCCGGACCAGGCCTCGAACCCGTGTCCCCTGCATTGGCAGGCGGATTCTTAACCGCTATGCCACCAGGGAAGCCCAGCAAATAATTTCTATCACGTATCTTTTACAGCAAGACAACAGTTTCCATGGAAACCACAGGGCAAACATCCATTACTGCTGCCTAGGACTTTATAAGCACACCGAAAATGAGGGAATTGCTTACTTTCAATTATTAATATTTTAAAATTGAGCAGTAGTTAGCTACTCTAATTCTGGTTTTGTTGTGTGTGTCTCTATGAACAAATCAAGAGATGAAAAACAAATCAAGAAAATTCTGTGCCCCTCTAGCAACAAAATGAGTCTACAGAAATCAGGAGGGGGGAAAAAAGAAACCAAGAAAGGTATTAAGCCAGTATACATGCCAGCCAATGTCATCTCATACAAGACAGCAAATCAGAACAGAAATCAGTGCAGAATTTAGGTAAGAAACAAGAAATTCCCTTGCACTAGTTCAGGAGAGCATATAAATTTATCTAGGTCAAAATGCTGACTAATCAGGAAAAAAAGACAGTTGTAACAACTGAGAAAGTGGCCACTCACCTCTCTCAACAGAGCGTTCTCTTTTTCCTTCTGCTCCAAAAGGCTTTCGAGGTGGTGGACGTGCATCTCTGCCTCTGCCAGTCTCCTTGTTCTCTCATGGTCCTCCTCAGTAGCCTTAGCAGAAAGCCCCTTGCTCTGCAACATCTCCAGAAGCTTCTTGATGGATTCGTCCCGAGCGTTCAGGGTTTGCTTCTGAGTCTCAATCCGCAGCTCCATCTCCTCCAGAGTCTTTCGAAGGAGGAACAGCTCCTTGGCCTGCCGCTCGTGCTCAGTGTGCAGCCTCTGAAAGTTCTCCTCCGTCAGCTCTGTCACACAAGGCTCACCAGTCCTACTGTTACTATCCTGTTGAAACAGCTGGTTCAGGTCCCTCTGGATCCGCAATTCATCCTGGAGAGCCTGGATTGTCATTTGCATGTGCTGGTATAAAGACAAAAAGGAAAACCCAAATGAGCTTTCCTCCTCAAGTAGCAGAAACAAAGCAGATTACGGGGAGTGAGAAAGCAGCTACCACAGCTCTCAGAACCCTGCATTTAGCAAATGAGGATTCATATTATTCTGTTTTACACTGTCTTTAAAAATGATTGAGATAATCTGTAAAATGTCAGTAATTTAATTTGCGTTTATTACCAACAGGAAACAAGGTAAGTCTGGCAGCTCCTCACTTTGCTTGACTAAATAAAGACACTGTTCAAAATTAACAGAAGGTATTACATGGAACTGAAGGTGAGGAGAGGGAAAATCTATAGGAATACGGACACATCATACAAAAAATTTCACCAAAAAACAAAGGATGTCAAAATACAAAATGACTTTTAAGTGTTTTACAATTAAGTTAGCACATTCAATAATAAACATATGAGTGCATGCCAGAACGTGCTTTGCACTCCTTATGTGTTAATTCATTTAATCCTCACTATAACACATGTACTATTATTCGAATTTTATTGATGATGACACCATGCATGCAGAGACTTAAATAACTCACCCCAAGATCACACAGTAAGTAACAGAGCTGGCATTCGAATTAAAGCAATTCTCGCAGCCCACTGAAGCTAGTACCCAAAGGTAATAAGATAACTTGAAGCTTTAAAAACAAAACACAAAAAACTGAGGCTGTGTGAGTTATTTATACAGAAGATAACAATATAAGTAATTTGAGTAACTAAATGAAAATGTTAGTGCAGATAAGCTAGTAAAATGTTTCAGAGGGTATATCTTTAGCCTGTATCCCTAACGAAGGTATATGAACCTTTAATTTGAATGGATAAATTCTAGAACATTATACAAAGAACCTAAAAGGAAGTTACATCAAGAATCATGTTTTTAGAAATGAAGAAGCAACAACAGAAAATCACTCTTTGTATTCAAGGTATTCAAGGTCTGGCAGTGTGCCGCAGTGGAAGGAAACTAACCCACAGTCAGAAGACATGAGTTTTAGTTCCAGCTCTCACACTAAAGAGCAACCTAATTTGGAACACATTGCCTTCTTTCTGGGTTTCAGATTCCTCATATTTAAAATGAGGATATAAATGCCTGCACCATCTTTTCAAAGAGCTAATAATATCATTTAAATCTTTGTGGCATATATGTTAAAACATACATTGTTTAAAACTTTTGGCAAACTGCAAAACAGCAGTAAATATCTCAAGGAAACGATCTGGCAAGTGTACAAAGATGCTCATTGTTGTTTATACCAGTGACAAAATTAGAAACAACCTAAATGGATATTAATAGGTGATGAGTTAAGTAAATGAGAAATGTCCACCCAGTTTAATACTATACATCAATTTTTTTAAATGTAGATTTATATTTACTGATAAAAACTACAGTTACAACATATTAAGTGTAAAAAAGCAGATATATAATAGCAAGTATAGGATGATCACGATTCTAATTTTTAAAAAGTATATACATGTAGACCCAACACAGCCAAAAATAAAATAAATTAATAAAAAAAAAAGTATATACATGCAGAGAAAAGTCTAAAAGGATGCAAACAATTACCAGTGTCTGGGTATGGGTAGATTTTACATTTTTCTTCATACTTTTTTCTACTATCTAAATCCCCTACAGTAAGCAAGTAATCAATAAAAAGAGACATTTTTACCTTTAAAAATAAGAGAAAAGACTTCAGAGATGCCTGCTTGGCTGTGTTCAATTTGCTACCACTTTGGTTAAAAGGGAGGGAACAATAAATATTTACTATTTACTATAAATAAAAAATATCATAAGAAATAAAAATACTTCTGTAATGTTACACAAGAAATAATTAATTTGGGGGAACGGAGGAAGGCAAGAAAGGAGGAAGGGAGGAACGGACTGGAATCACTGAGGGACAACATGTAAGAAAACTTTATTCTATTCCACATAAAAAATTTTTTTAACTGAGGTGTAACTGACATTGAAAATTTTTTAATAATAGCTTTATTGAGACATAATTCACATACACCATAAAGTTTGCCGGTTTAAAGTGTGTAAGTCAGCAGTTTTCAGCATATTAAAAGTTATGCAAAAAGAAAGATTGAAATAAACTCATGTGTAAATGTTCAAAGAAATAAAAAAAGTCATGCATCGATCACTACTATCTAATTCTAGAACACTGCCATCACCCCTTAAGAGAAATCCCATATACATCTGCAGTCACTTCCCAGCCACTTCCCATCTTTCTCTCCTCCTAACCCTCCTCTTGAATTTGAACTAAATGTATGTACTACCCACTCAAAAATTAAATTTTAAAAAATGCCTAATGATATTTTTCAGCCTCAAAAAGGAAGGAAATGCTGACACACGCTGCAACATGGATGGACACTATGCCAAATGAAATAAGCCCGTCACAAAAGACAAATATTACACGAGTCCACTTACATGAGGGTCCCTAGAGCAGTCTACCTCACAGAGACAGGAAGCACAAGAGTGGTTGCCAGGGGCTGGGGAGACGGGAGACAGGGAGTGATTGTTTCATGGGTGCAGAGATTCAGTTTTACAGGATGAAAAGAGTTGTGGAGATGGATGGTGGTGATGGTTGCAAAACAATATGAATGTACCTTATGAACTGTACACCTGAAAATTGGTTAAGATGGTAAATTTAACATGGTGAATGTAAGCTGTATTTTACAACAATTTTAAACACTGGGGAAAAAATATGCCTGCCATAGAATTCCAATGTGTTGATATTAAATAATTTACTTATAACTATTGATAAATATTTAGTCTGGTTCTCATTTTCCACTATTATAACGGGCACCTTCACATGTATATTTCTGCACATCTATCCAAACTTTTCCTGGAGATAAATTCTGAAAGATGGAATTCCTGGATCAGAGGGTATGCAGTTATGATTTTAATACACACAACAAATTACCTCTAAAAGGGTCTGTACAGATTTAAACTTCCACCAAACGATGTCTGAGCACTTTCCTATACCTTTGACAACTGGGTATTTTCTTTCTTCTCCTTCTTTTTTGGGCTTTTCTTTGGTAAGACTGAATATCTATTCACATATCTACAGGTGCTTTGTATTCCTTCCTTTGTGACTCATCTGTCCTTGTTCTTTGTTCATTTTGTTTTGGGGACATTTAACCTTTCTCCTAATCCACTTTAATATCTTTTTATATTTGGAAGGCAACCTTTTGCCTGCTGTGCATGTTACAAATATATTTCCAAATCTGTCATTTTTCTTTTAACATAGTTTATGGCAACTTAAATAGAGAATTTTTTTAGTGCAAAGATAAGAACCTCTTCTTTTATAGTTTCTGGTTTTGGTATTATGCTTAGCAAGTAGTGAACTTTCAATTATGGCAGTCTTCAAACTCTCGAAAAGCATTGGCTTTTTCTTACGAAAAATAAATTTACAATAAAATTATCAGGTATTTGAATGCATGAATATGATTCTTTAAATAAATTTAACTACCCGCATCATGCTGCAAAGATTCTCAACAGTTGTTGGAGTTCAAAATCCTTAATAAAAAGATGTGTCAAAATGCTAATTCTCTGAAGCCTATAATCAACCCCCAGTTTCATTCTTTACCTTTGGAAGTCAAAAAATCCAAATAAATCCTGAGCAAGTTTATCCCACAGGGAAATATCAGAAGTTAAATTCAACAGTGAAACTGATTTCTAGGTACAACCGTCCCTCCTTTTCTGGACGCTCATCACCAAATTCATTCAAATCAAGAGAAACAGATGTTGACGACAGCTAACAGTCTCACATACACTTTAGCACTTGTGATTATACTAGTATGGCAAGCACTGTTTTGGTGAAGAAAGAAAATACAACGACTAATGTGCCCTGCTTCTCCAGCTCTGCTTGCACTCATTTTACTAGAATATAGAATTAAAATGATGCTCTGAGTGGTAGCCGAGAAGGCTACACAGCAATTTTCTCCGTCGTAATGGGAATCAGCACCCCTTCTTTAGGCTACATTCAAGCTAGATTCACTTTATAAAAATTCCTGCCAACTCCCTTGGGAGAAGAAAGAAGCAGCAGGCAATAAGCCAGCCTGCCCTTTCTCTAGCACATTCGTACTGAAGATAAAGTGAGCATATCTGCACATATCACAGACATTTACCATGATCGACCAAAAACAGACATGCTGAGTTTAGTAGGACGATCTCAGTTGTCGATATTAGGAAAATTTCTATTTGGGAATTCTGCTCATGACACTCTCCAAAATGATCTCACACTTCTCAGATTCCAAATTGTACACCAACACTCACTAGTCTACTTCTGCTCACTCTAACACTCAGCCTGAGCTGCAAGACTGGAAAAATAACAGCTTAAAATTTAGTTCAAGGATTGTGCTAAAATTACACCAAGCTGCATCTCAGTGAAATGGTAGGATGTTGTGAACAACAGTAATGAAAATTCTTAAATCTCTGATAGGGTTTATGATCTTTTTTTTAGAAAAATACATCTCAAAAACAACAGAAGATCACAACAATGCTTCATATATTTCAGACAAATATCAGAAGCTCTTCTGAGGCAAAACTTCCATTAGTTTCTCTGAAGAGAACGCTTTGATCCAGTTTATCCTGATTTCTAAAATGACGGAACCATGGAGTCTAGAGCTATTTTTAGTTACAGAAAAAGAATATTATGGATACATGAAAATGGTCATCGTCACAAACATTATACTGCATCCCAGAGAGTTCAGTGCACTATTTGTCAAGATAACCATTAGAAAAAATACCAGTACTGCATCCTATTATGTAAGACCGATTTTTTTCCTGAAACATGTAAATACATACATTGAGTAAACTTTATCAATGCAAAATGCAAAGGAGTTTATAATAATTCTTACTAACATCACCCAAGTCGATCCTCAGGCTCTGTGATGTTCTGATCTGTGCTGTACCGTATGTGTCCCTAAGAAGAGCACTTACCAGCCCAATCTGCAATTTATTTCTTTGTATCTGTCTTCAAGAAAAACTTTCTAGAGCTTGGGACTTTCATCTTTTTACTCAGGGGTACTGCACAGTGTTTGGTATAATAAGTGCTCAATAAATTTTTGATGAAAGACTGACAAAAACAAATTGTCACGCATTATTTTGAAAGTAAATGGCTACTAGATAGTAGATGCAAATCAAGTCCCTGGAAAATTATATCTTTCCCCTATAACAGAGAGAATTACTCTCATTCTGTAACAATTAGTTCCTTACCAGCTAACACAAAAAAAATTCTATCTCAAATACAAACTGGCCAAAATACTAAATGCAATCCTAATTTTTAAAAAAATGTTAATTATACACTCTGGATTTATTTGTGTTTGATCTGAAGTGAAGAGAAGCATTTTCAAATAATAAACTGTCAACAAGTATCTTTTATACTTTTAATACTATACAACATACACAAAAAGTGTAGGATAGAGTTCTTGTCCAAAAACAGAGCGTACAAAGTGGTAAAACTTAATAGCTATATATACACACTCACACACCAGCACTATACCTTATTATAAATTTTAAATTAAGAATATTCAAGAAGGAGAAATGGGACATATAAAAGCACTTATTATATATGCAACATACTCAAATGAAGTTTAGATTCTATAAGATCACTATGATACGGATTCATGAATCTTTAATATGAAAAGAAAGTATTCTAATTTCTATCATTTTAGAAGAAACTCAGAGTTTTTTAATGAGTCTGAATCTCCAAGACTGAGACAAAAGAAGAGCCTCTAAGGTAATTCATTTCATCTGATCGTTCGTCTAGTATTCTTTCCGTTGATTCTTTCAGTTGATGACAAGGATTTATTTTCTGTGCAGCAAAGCACACTGTAAACTCTCAAATACTAAACCAAAACCAAGTTCTCAGACTGATCTAAACACCAGCAAGAGACATACTGCAATGCAAGAAACAACCACACCAGAATTCAAATGGATAGATTAAATTGCTTAAATGAATGCTACTTTGAGCTTATTCTCCTCTAAAAAAGATGTCAGAGTCAAGAAAATGAACAAGCAATTATTCCAGATTCCTAGCAGCTACTCTCTGCTACTGAATCCAGGAGAGAAAAAAGAACATCTGCCTTCATGCCAGCATAACCCAGAAGAGAAATTAAAGAATAAATGAAAATACTATCAAAATGGGCAAGTCCCAAGGTCATTAATACATTCTATTATTGTGTGCTCATAAAGACAACTCAAGTGACAATAAACTGATTTTAGTACAAGTTCTAGAAATGCCAAATAGCTTTCAGTTACCCAAACTCCCATAGCATTTACTTACCCCTTAGCCTCTACTTAAAGAGTATCCTCTACCTGTTCCCTCACTTTCACTCCCAGCTAAATCCTACCTGTCCTTTCATCCTTAGATCAGGCATTATCTCCTCTAGAAAGCCTGTCTGACTCTCAAACTGAACAAAAGGCAAAAATAGAGAGGAAGGAATGGGTGGAGGAAGAAAAGTACAGAAAGAAGAAAAGATAATATCCCAAACCAGATATTACAATAGTAAAAATATCATTCTAAGCAATGTCGGGGTTGAAGACGTCATTCCATTAAAAAATAACATCAAAATAAAAATTTTTTTAACCTTAAAAGCAAAATCAACCAGCAGAGGGATCCTATAGTAACCATTTCCATAGTGTTTACTTGAGAATGCTCAGTACTAACAAAGCAATGGCAGAATTAAAAACAAGGGACCATAAAGGTACTGTTCAGTCTAGCAGCATTTTAAGTATCAAGCTCGCTTCTTTCTTCATGCTCTACAACCCAAAAGTTTCAAGCACCTGCAACAGACGTCAATGAGGTTAACAAAATTCCCAGATTTAGTCCCTGAAATACTAGTATATAAATCAAGAAGAAATAAGGGTAAAGAAAGAAGAGTTAAGCGATACCAATCAGCTGTGAACATGTTAAGAGCTAACCGTGGCAATGCTGCAACTGGGAGTGGATTCAGCTGAATAAACACACACCGGAGGCAGCAGCTTGGCTGTTGGGGGCGGTGCGGTCCCTGCTGACATTCAGCTGCAGCGCATGGCATAAAGCTAACAGGGGCTAATGCCTGTGTCTCAGAGAGCTATGTCAACACTGAAGTCACTGTGTGCCCAAAGCTTTCCAGAAGCTATAGAATTCCCTTCTCCTTTTTTTCCCCTCCTTTTCCTCCAGAGAAAGAGAAGAGGCAAGGAAGACTGATACTGAGGGAGAGTACAAAGAGATCATGACCTTACAGTCTTACAGAAAAGCACTCGTGTACACTGCCATTGTTTAAGATGCTTTCACACACACTATCACTAAACTGTGTTAAATTGAAATGAAGCCCACCAAAATTATTTACATAAATAATTCTGTCTTGAGGAGAAAATAGCATAGAACATATACAAAGAACATCAGCTAACCAGAATAAACCAACCAAATTACTCACATTTTCTTTCAAGACTTACATCTTTAATAATGGGCTTTCTTGTAAAAATCAAATCTACACTAGGCAACTGATAGACTACAATAGTCCACTGTTATATTTTGTTCTAGAGATACTAAGACCAAGTGCAGTAAGACAAGAGAAGGAAATCAAAAGTATAAGAATTAGAAAACAAGAAACAGTCATTATACAGGATGAAAACTCAGAAGAAATTGCAGACAAAATATCTGTATCATTAAGAGTCCAGCAAGGGACTTCCCTGGTGGTCCAGTGGTTAGGAATCCACCTTCTAATGCAGAGGACGTGGGTTCTGCATCCCATATGGCACGGGGCAACTCAGCACGTGCCACAACTACAGAACCCACCAGAGCCCACATGCTCTGGAGCCTGCGCACCGCAACGAAAGATCCTGCATGCCGCAAGGAATATCCCGTGTGCAGCAACTAAGACCTGACACAGCCAAAAATAAAATAAATAAATAAATATTTTTTAAAAAAGAGTTTAGCAAGCCTGGCGCATATAAGATCAACATATAAAATTTAACTGCATTTCTCTACAAGGAACAAATCTTTAAAAAGTGTAATTAAAAAGAGAGAGAAAGAGAATCTTGATAAATAAAACCAAAGAAGCATCTGGGGATAAAATAACAATAAAAAGTCAAACTATTATGGAGAAAATCATAATTGTTTCGAAAGCAAAACACCAAGGTATAAATATAATTTTTTTGGTATACAATCCCTTAAATTTTCCATGGCAACCATCAAATAAGGCATATCTAAGACTCTTTTGCACATGCTTCTGTAAAAATGTTAAGTAGATAAAAGAAATCTTTAAAAATTAATAAAATTTTTTTGAAAATCAATTTAGGTACTAAACAGACAATACAAAAGATTGCTTCATGTTTTAGCAGCATGTTGAGAGGAAATAAAACCATATGGTATCTTCATGGGGTATTTAAAAGGAAAATACATTTGTTTTCTTGACTCTCACCAATTTTATCACATAAACTCCAGTAAATACATGTGTTACCATTATTTTCATTTATCTCCTATATCCATATTTACTCATCACATTATATTTTCAATTTGAATACTTAGGTCTATGACCACAAAACCTTTCACTTCACTTCAGCTGACTGCATACTTTTAGGGGAAAGTTAAACATGCACTTACCCTATGACCCAGCGATTCCACTTCTAGATATTTCCGCAAGAGAAATAAAAACATGGCCACAAACACATCTGTATAAAAATGTTTACAACCGCTTTATTCATAAGAGCCAAAACTGGAAACAACCCCATCAACAGGAGAATGGATAAACTGATTGTGCAATATCCATGCTATGAAAACTACTCAATACTAGGATGACCATGGATACATGCAACAACACGAATAAACTTAAAAAAAATAGTACGCCGAGCAAAAGAAGCCAAACACAACAGAGTACAGACTATATGGTTCCATGTATAGGAGGTTCTAGAGCAGGCAAAACTAATCTAAAGTGAAAGGAATTAGAACACCATCTATGTGTTGGGGGCAGGGAAAATACTGATTGGGAAGGAGTTCAAGGGGACCTTATGGGATGATGGAAATGTTCTATATCTTCATAAGACTGCATTATATGACTACTGGCATTTGTCAAAACTCATGGAACTATGATACTGAAGATCCATGTATTTTGCTGTATGTAAACTATACTCCAACAAAAAATAAATATATTAGGGCTTCCCTGGTGGCGCAGTGGTTGAGGGTCCGCCTGCCGATGCAGGGGACACGGGTTCGTGCCCCGGTCCGGGAGGATCCCACATGCTGCGGAGCGGCTGGGCCCGTGAGCCATGGCCGCTGAGCCTGCGCGTCCGGAGCCTGTGCTCCGCAACGGGAGAGGCCACAACAGTGAGAGGCCCGCGTACCGCAAAAAAAATAAAAAATAAAAATAAATTTAAAATAAATTAATTAATTAAAACAGAAAAAAGTAACAGGTATAGGTCTGAAAAGGGAAAAGTAAATAAATATTCAAGAAAACTTCTTAACAAGTAGGAATGACTTCACTTAAAAGAAGGATAATTTAGTTGATTTTTAAGAACACTTCCAGTTCCAACATGTATTATGCTCTATCACCTAATTCAACTGTAACCCTGCATTCTTAAAAAGGTTAGAGAAGAAAGCAGAAGCTTGGGGCTACAGAGACTCATTCAAATATACAACAACGTATGGAAATCATCATTAACAATTTGCCTTATTTGCTTCAAATATCTCTCTCTCTCCCCCACCCCTCACTGTTGCTTATTTAAAATTCACATAAGTGATGTCGTCTGTTCTTGATTCTCTTTGCAAATTGCTTATGTTACTCACATAATGTGCCTGAGAATGTAAACTGGTATAGCCACTATGGGAAACAGTAATGGAGGTTCCTCAAAAAATTAAAAATAGAACTGCCATTAGATCCAGCAATTCCACTTCTGAGATTTTATCCAAAGAAAACAAAAATACTAACTCAAAAAGATATCTGCACCCCCATGTTCACTGCAGCATTATTTATAATACCCAAGATATGTTAACAACCTAAGTGTCCATCAATGGATGAATGGATAAAGAAAATGTGGTGTGTATATCTATACACATATATGTATATATTATTATTCAGCCATTAAAAAAAAATAAGATCTTACCATTTCGGGGGGGGGGCGGACCACAAGCTCACAGATAGAGAACAGATTGGTGGTTGCCAGAGGTGGGAGACAGGGAGTGGGTGAAATGGGTAAAGGGAGTCAAAAGGTAGAAACTTCCAGTTATAAAAATAAATAAGTCCTGGGAACATAATGTACAGCATGGTGACTATAGTTAATAACACTGTATTACATATTTGAAAGTTGCTAAAAGAGTAGATCTTAAAAGTTCTCATCCCAAGAAAAAAAAGTTCTTTGTAACTATGTGTGGTGATGGATGTTAACCAGACCCAGTGTGTTGATCATTTTGTACTGTAACCCAACAGCAAAATATTGAAACTAATATAATGTTATATGTCAACAATACTTCAATTTTTTAAAAACGTGTTTGAGATTCATCCACACTGATATACAAAACTCTAATTCATTCACTTTTATGAACTGTATAATACAAGTTTCACAATTCCTTATCCAATATTCTAAAATCCAAAGAGCTTTAAAAAGACTAAATTTTTCTCCAAGCTTAATGGAAAAACCTGACTCAACTGCTATGAGGCTATTTACCATTCATTTATCCAATTTAATATGAATATTCCTAAGTTTTGCTACAGATTTAATATGTTTGATTACTGGGTATTGTCCAGATCCCAATGGGAGTATTACACAATATGCAGTTTATATACTGGATTACCTTTCAAAATCTGAAAAAAATCTAAATTCCAACATACATGTGCCCTAAGTATTTTGGAGGAAAGGACTGTGTACTCATATTCCATTTTGTGAAAAAATATCAACTTATCCACTCACCTACTGAGGAACAGTTAGATGTTTTTCCACTTTTTTCACTGTTACAACAAGCACATGTACATCTACCTGTCTCCTTGTGCACATGTGCAAAAGTTTCTCTCAAGGAGACACACAGGAATGAAACTGCCTGGCAGTAGAGCATGTCTTCAACCTTACTGGTCATTTAAACGTACCTTTTTCAATTTACTATAAACAAGATGCATGACACAGATGATAAAAGGGAGCAGATATCCAGCCTGTAACTTTCATATCTACAGAATCATTAATCATATAACACTTTCCATTAATCATAAAACCACTTTCCTAGAAGGAAATTTTTGGTGGAAATGGATTGGGTTGCTACTTAAAAAAAAAAAAGCTAAATGATTGTGCATTCAATTCCATCCATAAGGAATAAAGACAGAGTGTTTTCAAAGAAAGTGGTTACTTATGAAGCTACTTTAATTAGCAGAGCCCTAGTATCACTGTAAGGCATGAGAATATTTTTTAAAAAGAAAAAATTCTACCCATAGGATCTTTTCTCTCTGAAAGAAGGAATTAGAGAAGAAACAGAAACGATTGGAAAGAATCCTAATTTCTCTCTGCTCACCCTACTTCCTAAAATGGCATCTTTCCCTGAGAATCCCCACAAAATAAAACTACTTTAATCTCAGTACCAAAATTTTGATGTCAAAGATTCCTATAAAAATGATGTTAGAGATAAGGACACTGAAAATCTGAAAACAACAATAATCAACAGTTTCAAGAATTTCCTTTCTATCCCTTTCATATTTATTATATTTATTGGAAAAATAAATAAGCAGACTTCTTTTTTCTATCAGGTATCTGAGAAACAAAAAAGTAATACAGGGATACCTGATTCATTGCTAATGTTTAAAATATTTTTAAACTAAATTTATGAATTGGGATAGATGCTTATATAATTCTTTTTTTCTGACAGCTTTTAAGAACACATTCTTTGATCCCCATATTATAAGGAAAATTGGCTTTTTAAATAAAGCTACTTGCTTAACCCAAGGTACCTAAACAAAAACAAGAAAACTTAAATGAGAGGTTCACAAAGGAACATTTGATGATGTTAGTGAACCTAAAATATTTCATATTTCTAATACAGACCTAAGCAAAAGAAAATATGAATCCCAATGTATAGACAAGTGCCACAAAAACACAAAACCTACAGGAACACAAGAACAGCACTTTATCCTAGGTGGAAAAACGAACCCCTAGCCTACTTCAATACCACAAGAATGAAAAGATTCTGAGAGGGCTCTGGCTACCTTGGGAGTTCTCTCCACCAAGAACAAGAACTAGTAATTAACATGAAAGAGTCCATTTCAGACAATTCTGCCCACAAAGGAGGCAGTGCTGTTGAAAAATAAATTTAACCAAACATTGGAGAACAGAAAAAAAATACTGAAGTATAATCCCTCACTGACGGAAGAAAGATCTTTAGTTAGTAGCAGGCATTATGCTCCCTGACAGAGACACAGTGGCAGGTGGGTATAATAAACATGGTCTGTCTCCACATAAAGGTAGATAAGACAGATAACGGTGGATAAGAGAGTCATTAATCCCAACAGCAACAAAAATACACAATTATAACTGCAAACAGGGATAAAAGCTATAAATCAAGGTAGTAACAGATGAGAAGATCTGGGGGCTGGATGAGATCTGAAGAATGAGTTAACATCCACTAACTGTTTAAAGACACAACACTTCTACTGTGAGGAGAAGACTACTTAGGTGAAGACCCTCAAGAAGGAGGGGGCACAGCACATTTGAGGGATTAAGGAGCCTGAGCACCAAGGAAGTGTGACAAGAGTTTTAATGGACTTTAAGGGCAACAGGAAGCCCTGGAAAAGTTCTGAGCAGAGTATGATCATCTCTACCATCATCACTAATAGTGATGTCAGGCACATACTACCACATTTAATTCTTAGAACAAGTACATGAGGTAAGAATTATATAACCATTTTACAGATGAGGAAACTAAGGTTTGGAAAGACTTAGCAGCCTGCCAAGCTCACATAACTAGTGAGTGGTGGAGCCAGGATTCAAACATCACATGGGCACTTTCAAAAGCTCAGACTGGGCTTCCCTGGTGGCGCAGTGGTTGAGAGTCCGCCTGCCGATGCAGGGCACACGGGTTCGTGCCCCGGTCCGGGAAGATCCCACATGCCGCGGAGCGGCTGGGCCCGTGAGCCATGGCCGCTGAGCCTGCGATTCCGGAGCCTGTGCTCTGCATCGGGAGAGGCCACAACAGTGAGAGGCCCGCGTACCGCAAAAAAAACAAAACCCAGACTGGCTGCAATGAGGCTGCACATGAGGGGGGAAGAGAAAGACTGGGGGAAATTGGGAGACCACTGCAATAATGTCAGCCAACAGCGACATGACCAAACTATGACAGTGGCTGTGGGGTGGGAAAATGGATGGCTTCGAGAAATACTTCAGAGAAAAAAGACCACCAGGATTTGACTGGCAGGGTGGGAAATGAGGGAGTGAAGCAATCAAGGAAAATTCTGAAGTTTCTGACTTAAACACCATGGACAAGGTGGTGGCACCATAAACAAAAATGGGAAAAAATAAGGAAGGACCAGAATTGAGGGGAAATCTTGAGCTGAATGGAATGTGCTTTTGAGATGCTGAGAACAGGTTTGAGGGAGCAACTGGGCGTGTGGCTCTGGAGCTTAGAGGAATGATATGAGCTAAAGATGTAAGGGTGGAAGCTCTCGTACACAGATGTTAACTGAGGCCAAGGTAGTGAATGAGCCTCCCTAGGAAAAGAAAACACAGCAAGAGGAGATAGTCCTAGGACTGATTCCACATTAGATGGCAGGCAGAGGAGACAAGGGGAGCAGTCAGAGAAGTGGGTAGAAATCAGGAAAGCAGTGTCACAGAAACTGAAAGAAGTTGGTAAGCACCCTTTCTCTAAGGGGAGAACACAGGCCAAGAAAGATCTGGCTCTGGGTTCAATGCCTGGTTCCCTCAGGATGACTTCAGTGAAGTTAATTAAACACCCTGAGCCTTAATTTATTAATCTATACTATGAACATTATGAAATTTAATCTACAGGGTTATTATAATAATTAGCAGTAAGACAACACCTATCACACTGTAAATTATCAATAAATAGCAGCTACCGTTGCTGCTGTTTGTAAAATCAAAAGGTTTGGTTAGTGGCTTATTGAACCCAGCCCTGGGAAGCCCTAGGGGTTCTAAAGAACATCTTCAGGGAATGCCTGGCAGGGCCACACTGGGGCATCTGGGCTCCCCAGTCCTGCCTCAATCAGAACAGCTTTGCCTTCTTTTTCATTTTACTTCTTAAAATAAGTTTTAGGGGCTTGCCTGGTGGCACAGTGGCTGGGAATCCACCTGCCAATGCAGGGGACACGGGCTCAAGCCCTGGCCCGGGAGATCCCACATGCCGCAGAGCAACTAAGCCTGTGCGCCACAACTACTGAGCCTGCGCTCTAGAGCCCACGCACCTAGAGCCCGTGCTGCACAACAAGAGAGGCCACCGCAATCAGAAGCCTGCGCCCCACACCGCTCGCCGCAACTAGAGAAAGCCTGTGCACAGCAACGAAGACCCAACACAGCCAAAAATAAGTAAATTAAAAAAAAAAGTTTTATTTTCATATCTGAATAATATTCATTTGAAAAAAGGGGTCTGCAGCTTCAAGTGTTTTTCAAAAAGCAATGACTGGATCATCTCAATAGTCCCTTCAATTCATTTGGATTACGGCTCGTAATTCTTTTTTTTTTCTTTTATTGAACGTTTGAAGTTTATTTTATTTATTTTTTTACACAGCAGGTTCTTATTAGTTATCTATTTTATACATAGTAGCGTATATATGTCAATCCCAATCTCCCAGTTCATCCCACCGCCACCCACCCCACCCCCCCCCCGCCACTTTCCCCCCTTGGTGCCCATACGTTTGTTCTCTACATCTGTGTCTCTATTTCTGCCCTGCAAACCAGTTCATCTGTACCATTTACAGCTCGTAATTCTTCACCAAAGTAAAACATGTGAGAAATAAGGACAAAACAACACACTTGATAACATAATCCCTAACATGAACCTTATTATTTAATTAGAATAATGGTTATAAATCAATTAGCTCTGTTTATCTACTGAAAATTGTACTAGGGTCAGTGCCATTACTGCCATTGAAGCACCACAGCCCTATAATCAGCAATTTTTTGTTTGTTTGCTTAAGATTATAACCCCATGAACAGTGAAGAAAAGAGTAAAGCAGCATTAAAATCACAAAGGGCTTTCTTTTGTCATGAAGAATAAAGTTGGTTAGTGTGCTCAAATTACTTGTTTTCTTTTTGAAAGCCCTGCATGAAGAAAACCAATTAGTAAAGAATCAAAATATCTCACCAGCCTTTTCTCATTGAAATCAGTACCTCTAAAAACTTTCTTTTAATACCCTTTTCTTATGCTATTAATTGTTTGTAACGAATCACTTTCCACGTAATCATTGTGTGTGGTCCTCTTGTGATAATCATCCCACACTCTCCAGTTTAGTCTATTGAGCAATCACTACGCTGGGGCAGCTGAAAATTCTCAGGGACACTAGCTTGAATCTCTATGGCACAGATGTCCTAATACTTCATTTTAAAATGGTGCAAAGGTTTTACAGAGCCTTGCTGATCTGTCTGTCCCAGACACTGGCTGTTGTTTTCATCTAGGACATAATCAAAAATGTACTGTATTTTAAAAAATGTACTGTATAAGTTTTGTAACTACAACTTTAGAATTTATACTCTTAAATTCTACTAAGTCAGTTCTCTTAAATGACAGAATTTCCTCCTATTTAATTGCTGGAAATTTTAAGCAATTAAATAGGAGCTGACGGTGGATCAATAGTTGTCTTCATTCTAACAGCTCACCCAATAATGAGGAATATGAGAACTGCATCTGGAAGATTTGGTGTGAAAGGAAATGACTTCTGAAAGGCTGACTGATTTATTTGTGCTGATACTGGCACAGACTGCCCTACTTTAGGCAGGATGGTTAGGGAAGGTCTCTTTGAAGAAGTACCATTTAAGCGGACACCTGAGGCAGCCAGCATATAAGAAGAGTGGGGTAAGAATGTCTGGCAGCACATAAGAATGGCAAATATATATATATATATGTATATGTGTATATGTATGTGTGTGTGTGTATATATATATATCTGAAGGAAATTTTTTTCAATGCCCAATCGGCCATTAATACAAATTGCAAGCCTGTTATAATCAAATCAATGTAGTCCTGGAAAAAGAATATCAACAAAGAGATCAATGGAACAAATCTCACAATAATTAAGCACTTAAGAAAGAAAAAGGAGGGCTTCCCTGGTGGTGTAGTGGTTGAGAGTCCGCCTGCCGATGCAGGGGACATGGGTTCGTGTCCCGGTCCGGGAAGATCCGCGGCTGAGCCCGTGAGCCATGGCCGCTGAGCCTGCGCGTCCGGAGCCTGTGCTCCGCAACGGGA
>NW_021703783.1:2035746-2066018 GCF_005190385.1 Monodon monoceros
AGAGGCCCGTGTACCGCAAAAAAAAAAAAAAAAAAAAGAAAAAGAAAGAAAGAAAAAGGAAATGCCACAAACCAAAAGAAAAGAGACTGATCACAGTATTTAGAAAGCTTTTCAATTATTAGGAAAACATCAAAATAAGTATGTTCTCCCCACACAAAATTTAAAATAAGTTCCAGGAAGATTAAAGAACTAGGTATAAAATGCTAATTAATTAGAAAATAAAAAGAAAAAAATATAAACATATTTAATGATATTCAGATAGGGAAGGACTTCCTAAACAAAAAAAGAAATGTAAGAAATAACAAATTACAGATGTAAGAAAAGTATAGTACATTTTACTGCTTAGAAATCTAGAATTATATACATCAAAAGTCAACAACTAGGGGGTGCTGTGGCCTGCCAGCTTCTCCTCCCCCGGGCACATCGACGCCTTCTGGTACAAGAGACAGAGGAGGAGGATGGCGAGGCCATGGCCGCGGCTCTGGACACATGTGCCGTGTCTGCAAACCCGCACCCCCAGAGCATCACGACAGAGCCATGAAAAGGCAAATAAGGGGACTGTCAGGTACCATCCAGTACTCTGTCTACGACTGGATGCTGCCCATCACCCCACACTCCTCTCTGTGAATCCCTACTCCCGCTCCATTCCCCCCACATATCTAATGTATTTTATGCTTGAAATTATTTTATAGACCCCCGATCATGCATCCCTGCAATAGAAATGTGCTCCAGAATTGACAACAAGGCTCTAAGTGTTCAAAAATAATAATCTTCTGGCCACTGAGCCTGCACGTCCGGAGCCTGTGCTCCGCAACGGGAGAGGCCACAACAGTGAGAGGCCCGCGTACCGCAAAAAAAAAAAAAAGAAAGAAAGAAAATGGTAATAGGAACATACATATCAATAATTACCTTAAATGTAAATGGATTAAATGCTCCAACCAAAATACATAAACTGCTGAATGGATACAAAAACAAGACCCGTATATATGCTGTCTACAAGAGACCCACTTCAGACCTAGGGACACATACAAACTGAAAGTGAGGGGATGGAAAAAGATATTCCATGCAAATAGAAATCAAAAGAAAGCTGGAGCAGCAATTCTCATATCAGACAAAATAGACTTTACAATAAAGAATGTTACAAGAGACAAGGAAGGACACTACATAATGATCAAGGGATCAATCCAAGAAGAATATAACAACTGTAAATACTTATGCACCCAACATAGGAGCACCTCAATACATAAGGCAAATGCTAACAGCCATAAAAGGGGAAATCAACAGTAATATGATCATAGTAGGGGACTTTTAACACTCCACTTTCACCAATGGACAGATCATCCAAAATGAAAATAAATAAGGAAACACAGGCTTTAAATGATACATTAAACAAGACTGACTTAATTGATATTTACAGGACATTCCATCCAAAACAACAGAATACATTTTCTTCTCAAGTGCTCATGGAACATTCTCTAGGATAGATCATATCTTGGGTCACAAAGCAAGCCATGATAAATTTAAGAAAACTGAAATTGTATCAAGTATCTTTTCCGACCACAACGTTATGAGACTAGATATCAATTACAGGAAAAAAATCTATAAAAAATACAAACACATGGAGGCTAACAATACACTATTTAATAACCAAGAGGTCACTGAAGAAATCAAAGAGGAAATCAAAAAATACCTAGAAACAAATGACAACAAAAACACGACGACCCAAAACCTATGGGATGCAGCAAAAGCAGCTGTAAGAGGGAAGTTTATAGCAATATGATCCTCCCTCAAGAAACAAGAAACATCTCAAATAAACAACCTAACCTTACACCTAAAGCAATTAGAGAAAAGAAGAACAAAAATACCCCAAAGTTAGCAGAAGGAAAGAAATCATAAAGATCAGATCAGAAATAAATGAAAAAGAAATGAAGGAAAAAATAGCAAAGATCAATAGAACTAAAAGCTGGTTCTTTGAGAAGATAAAATTGATAAACCATTAGCCAAACTCATCAAGAAAAACAGGGAGAAGACATTACAAATGAAAAAGGAGAAGTAACAACTGACACTGCAGAAATACAAAGGATCATGGGAGATTACTACAGCAACCATACGCCAATAAAATGGACAACCTGGAAGAAATGGACAAATTCTTAGAAAAGCACAACCTTCCGAGACTGAACCAGGAAGAAACAGAAAATATAAACAGACCAATGACAAGGACTGAAATTAAGACTGTGATTAAAAATCTTCCAACAGAAAAAAGCCCAGAACCAGATGGCTTCACAGGCGAATTCTACCAAACAGTTAGAGAAGAGCTAATAACACCTATTCTTCTCAAACTCTTCCAAAATACAGCAGAGGGAGGAACACTCCCAAACTCATTCTACAAGGCCACCATCACGCTGATACCAAAACCAGACAAAGAAAGAAAACTACAGGCCAATATCACTGATGAACATAGATGCAAAAATCCTCAACAAAATACTAGCAAACAGAATCCAACAGCACATTAGAAGGATCATACACCATGATCAAGTGGGGTTTATCCCAGGAATGCAAGGATTCTTCCATATACACAAATCAATCAATGTGATACACCATATTAACAAATTGAAGACTAAAAACCATATGATCATCTCAACAGATGCAGAAAAAGCTTTCGACAAAATTCCACACCCATTTATGATAAAAACCCTCCAGAAAGCAGGCATAGAGAGAACTTATCTCAACAGAATAAAGGCCATATATGACAAACCCACAGCCAACATCGTTCTCAATGGTGAAAACCTGAAACCATTTCCACTGAGATCAGGAACAAGACAAGGTTGCCCACTCTCACCACTATTATTCAACACAGTTTTGGAAGTTTTCGCCACAGCAATCAGAGAAGAAAAAGAAATAAAAGGAATCCAAATCAGAAAACAAGAAGTAGAGCTGTCACTGTTTGCATATGACATGATACTATAGATAGAGAATCCTAAAGATGCTATCAGAAAACTACTAGAGCTAATCAATGAATTCAGTAAAGTAGCAGGATACAAAATTAATGCACAGAAATCTCTTGCATTCCTATACACTAATGATGAAAAATATGAAAGAGAAATTAAGGAAACACTCCCATTTACCACTGCAACAAAAAGAATAAAATACCTAGGAATAAACCTACCCAAGGAGACAAAAGACCTGTATGCAGAAAACTATAAGACACTGATGAAAGATATTAAAGATGATACAAACAGATGGAGAGATAAACCATGTTCTTGGATTGGAAGAATCAACATTGTGAAAATGACTATACTACCCAAAGCAATCTACAGATTCAGTGCAATCCCTATCAAACTACCAATGGCATTTTTCACAGAAGTACAACAAAAAATTTCACAATTTGTATGGAAACACAAAAGACCCTGAATAGCCAAAGTAATCTTGAGAAAGAAAAACGGAGCTGGCGGAATCAGGCTCCCTGACTTCAGTCTATACTACGAAGCTACACTAATCAAGACAGTATGGTACTGTCACAAAAACAGAAATATAGATCAGTGGAACAGGATAGAAAGCCCAGAGATAAACCCACACACATATGGTCACCTTATTTTTGATAAAGGAGGCAAGAATATACAATGGAGAAAAGACAGCCTCTTCAATAAGTGGTGCTGGGAAAACTGGACAGCTACAGGTAAAAGAATGAAATTAGAACACTCCCTAACACCACACAGCAAGATCCTTTTTGACCCACCTCCTAGAGAAATGGAAATAAAAACAAAAATAAACAAATGGGACCTAATGAAACTTAGAAGCTTTTGCACAGCAAAGGAAACCATTAGCAAGATGAAAAGGCAACCCTCAGAATGGGAGAAAATATTTGCAAATGAAGCAACTGACAAAGATTAATCTCTAAAATATACAAGCAGCTCATGCAGCTCAATATCAAAAAAACAAACAACCCAATGCAAAAATGGGCAGAAGACCTAAAGAGACATTTCTCCAAAGAAGACATACAGATTGTCAACAAACACATGAAAGGATGCTCAACATCACTAATCATTAGAGAAATGCAAATCAAAACTATAATGAGGTATCACCTCACACTAGTCAGAATGGCCATCATCAAAAAATCTACAAACAGGGGCTTCCCAGGTGGCGCAGTGGTTGAGAGTCCGCCTGCTGATGCAGGGGACGCGGGTTCATGCCCCGGTGTGGGAAGATCCCACATGCCGCGGAGCGACTGGGCCCGTGAACCATGGCCACTGAGCCTGCGCGTCCGGAGCCTGTGCTCCACAACGGGGAGGCCACAACAGTGAGCCACAAAAAAACAAAACAAAACAAAACAAAATCTACAAACAGTGAATGCTGGAGAGGGTGTGGAGAAAAGGGAACCCTCTTGCACTGTTGGTGGGAATGTAAATTGATACAGCCACTATGGAGAACAATATGGAAGTTCCTTAAAAAACTAAAAATAGAACTACCGTATGACCCAGCAATCCCACTACTGGGCATATACCCTGAGAAAACCATAATTCAAAAAAGAGTCACGTACCACAGTGTTCACTGCAGCTCTATTTACAATAGCCAGGACATGGAAGCAACCTAAGTGTCCATCGACAGATGAATGGATGAAGATGTGGCTCATATATACAATGGAATATTACTCAGCCATAAAAAGAAATGAAATTGAGTTATTTGTAGTGAGGTGGATGGACGTAGAAGTCTGTCATACAGAGTGAAGTAAGTCAAAAAGAGAAAAACAAATAGAGTATGCTAACACATGTATATGGAATCTAAAAAAAAAAAATAGTTATGAAGAACATAGGGGCAGGACAGGAATAAAGACGCAGATGTAGAGAATGGACTTGAGGACACAGGGAGGGGGAAGAGTAAGCTGGGACGAAGTGAGAGAGTGGCATGGACTTATATATACTACCAAACATAAAACAGATAGCTAGTGGGAAGCAGCTGCATAGCACAGGGAGATCAGCTCCGTGCTTTGTGACCACCTAGAGGAGTGGGATAGGGAGGGTGGGAGGGAGACGCAAGAGGGAGGAGATATGGGAACATATGTATATGTATAGCTGATTCACTTTGTTATAAAGCGGAAACTAACACACCACTGTAAAGCAATTATACTCCAATAAAGATGTTAAAAAAAAAGAAAATGAAAAGTCCTAAATGTCTTACAATAGAACGGCTAAAATTATGGCAATTTTATGTAGTCATTTAAAATAATGCTCCTGAAGAATATGTACTAAGATAGGAGAAATGCTTACCTCATATTAAATTTAAAAAATAATACAAAGAGAAAGAGAGATAGTGTGTGTGTACACACACACAGACAAACAGACACACAAATACAATCCCAACTGGGTGTGTCTATGACAAATGTGATTACAGGAGAGTTTTTTTCCTACATACATTTATGTATTCTTAAAATGTTTTACCATATTTATTTATTACTTTGTAATGAGGAAAAAACGTTCTAAAAATGACTCTGTTAGTTACTATATTATCTACCCTGTGTTTGGAGAAAGAAGCAACATTGCTAAAATACAATACCTGCTTCCTAAAGACAACATAATTGTGTTTCATAAAATAAAAGAGACTGAATTAAAGAACACACAGAGCAATATTCTTAGCAGCGCTACTCTGATAACAGGCCCTTACCCATATTTCAAAGTCAGTCTTCTAGGAGTAAAGTTAGTCTCCAGTCAAGAAACTCTGATTACAACCACATAAACTATGAAATTCACTGACCCTTCAAATATACACTAATGAGGGACATTTAGAAGCTATTAAGCAATAGTTTTCCTTGCTTTCCTTCCTATATGTAAAATCTGCCTGTTATGAAAATCCCTTCCCCACTGTCATCAAGGTTCTAATCAAGTTCAAAGTTCACAGAACTGTAAAACTTAGGCAGCAAATAACATGAAATCAACATATAAAAGCTTCATTAGGCAATATAAATATGATCTGTATACTCAAGAGAAAGTCTCATTTAAGCAACACACATAGAGTTTACAGACACAGACAGTAACAAAGAAACTGTAAAATCATCTTATGCTTCTAACAAAAGCACTAGTAAGAGTTTATGCCTATCATTCAGAAACTCTGAAGTCACTGTTTGACATTTGGAACAAGACTATAACAGGATCTTTGAAATCAAAATGTCAAGCTGACACAACCAGCTATGGAAATTACTCTATAAAGCAGTAGCTAAAATGGAATACAGTCAAAGTGGCAAACTCCAAAGGACACACACACAGTCTGTTTTGCTATAAAGTGTGCTTTTAATATCACGAATTAGCTCACACAGGATCATGATAAACAGAGGACTAATCATTACATCAAAGCTCTGTTGGTTCATAAGCAATTTTTCCAAAGCAAAGGAACAACAGAGGGCAGATGCAGAATTATGCCCATCGGCAGGAAAGGAGAATGCCCTCAGCCTGGCTGCTGCATAAACAGGAATCCTTTCAGCTTTATTTCAGGACAATTAAAAATGAGCACCTGCAGCGGGGCTCCCTTCTTACAGGAGTGCACCCTGAAGCGCTCACAGCTCTCAGTTCAAGGCAGGCTGCACTTGGTCTTGTGCTCAGAGATCCACCTCCATCTGCATTGTCTCAGCACTGCAAGCAAGCATCTCTACTGGATTATTTTTATGAGTTTTCAATACCCGCTGGAGCAGCCTCCAGCCACAATGACCTGCAATCCTGGGGCTATCCAAGTTATCTCCTGAGGTACCATTTATTATTTCTTTTAACTGTTCTGGTTACAAAGTTGCACAGATTTTTGAGGAGTCTCCCCCAAACATTAACTACTTTCCTACAGCAAACTTTCATAGACACTATCGACTTTTCAAAAGTCAATCTAGTGGTTGACAACCTACATATTTTTCAGTAAAACGGTAAAATTTAAAATATCTAAGTACATCTCACATAGAGAGAGCAAATGTTTTATCATGAAGCTTATGTTTTGATTATTTAGGCACATATATATATTCTATATATTACATGATATAACATATATTTCTACAATGGATTATGATCAAAATAGTGCTTAGTTTATGCTAAATATATATTACTAAAACAATTCAAAATATTAGCGAGGGAATTCCCTGGCGTTCCAGTGGTTAAGACTCGGCGCTTTCACTGCAGTGGCCCGGGTTCAATCCCTGGTCAGGGAACTAAGATCCCGCACACATGGCATGGCCAAAAAATAAATTAAAAAAAATAAATTAGCTGTAACTAAATAGCTTAAAAAGAAATATTGATTAACTACTAAATGTTACTAAGTTTTCATTAGGGACTTCCCTGGTGGTCCAGCGGTTAAGACTCTGCCCTCACAATGTAGGGCGCCCGGGTTCGATCCCTGGTCAGGGAACTAGATCCCACATGCCACAACTAAGAGCCCGCATGCCGCAACTAAAAGATCCCACATGCCACAACGAAGATCCCATGTGCCGCAACTAAGACCCGGAGCAACTAAATAAATAAATACTTAAAAAAAAAAACAAATTCCATCTTTGTCCCCTGCTAAAACTTACATTAAAAAAACAAAAACAAAAATTTTCATTAAATGATCACCACTGTTTAAACTGAAAGTGCTACTGAAGGAGGCAAACATTCATTCACATAACGCGGGGGTCCCCGACCCCCAGGCCACAGACCACTACCGGACATGGCCTGTCAGGAACTGGGCCACACAGCAGGAGGTGAGTGGCCAGGGAGCGAAGCTTCATCTATATTTACAGCCGCTCCCCTTCGGTCGCATTACCACCTGAGCTCCACCTCCTGTCAGATCAGCTGCGGCATTAGATTCTCATAGGAGCGCGAACCCTACTGTGAACTGCGCATGCAAGGGATCTAGGTTGCGTGCTCCTTATGAGAATCTAATGCCTGATGACCTGAGGTGGAGCTGAGGCGCTGATGCTAGCGCTGGGGAGCGGCTGCAAATGCAGACCATCATTAGCAGAGAGGTTTGACTGCACAGAGACCATAATAAATCAACTGCTTGCAGACTCATTTCAAAACCCTATCAGTGAGTGGCAAGTGAAAACAAGCTCCCACTGACTCTGCATTATGGAGAGTTGCATAATTATTTCATTATATAGTACAATGTAATCATAATAGAAATAAAGTGCACAATAAATGTAATGCGCTTGAATCATCCCCAAACCATCCCCCCCCCACCGCCCCTCCGCCGGCCATGGAAAAACTGTCTTCCACAAAACCGGTCCCTGGTGCCAAAAAGGTTGGGGACCACTGATATAATGTTCTCAACGGACCAGTCATGCGTAAAACAGCGATATCTAACAAACTCCAAAAAGAGTATATTTAACCAGGATTTAGAACTAGGCACCAAAAAAGAAAAAAGAAAAAGGGAAAAAGAAAATAAACTATCAAAACAGAAATTCCTTTCCGAGTTAAGAAAATTAATTTACTATTTCTTTTTAAAAAATCACATTTAAACTATTTCATACAACATACATATTTTCGTTAAATTTTTAAGTATAATTTTCATCGTTTCTTTTAAATCAAAAATATAAAACTTAGGGAACTCCCTGGCGGTCCAGTGGTTAGGACTCTGAGCTTCCACTGCAGGGGGCCCGGGTTTGATCCCTGGTTGGGGAACTAAGATCTCGCAAGCTGTGCAGCGCGGCCAAAAAAATATCAAACTTAAATACATGAGGTTGCAAATACAAACACTTCTTCTCTAAGGGAAAAGAAAATCCTTTCAACTACAATACAGAAAACTGTAAGATTAAAAAAAGAATTCAAAAAAGTGCAAGTTCATAATCAGATGATCCAAACTGGCAGTTTCCAAAGTATCAGATTAATACAACAAAGCTATATTTATGACTTAAGATGCTCTAAACATAACAAGGGCAAGGTAAAGAACAAGAGTGTTCCTTACTAGCCAGTCTTTGATTAGATTTCAACAGCTCACTCTTAATTTGATTGATAAACTAGGTTTAAAGTGATTCAAGTCAGGATCTTGAAGAATTTTTTAAGCCCACTAATGCAGTTCTTTGTTTTTCTTGTTCCTAATACCTATCGTGCAATGCTGCCGTAAGGATTGGAATAAATACATGTGAAGTCCCCGGCCTGTAGCAGATACTCAATAAGTGACAGCTATAACCATCATCTTCGTAAGACGATGATGGCTGCTCATAAACTTTAAAAATTATAATTTATTGAGACGAAACTCACATAACATAAAATTAACCTTTTTATTTATTTATTTACTTTTGGCTGCATTGGGTCTCTGTTGTTGTGCGCAGGCTTTCTCTAGTTGCGGCGAGCGGGGGCTACTCTTCGTTGTGGTGCACAAGCTTCTCACTGCAGTGGCTTCTCTTGTTGTGGAGTACGGGCTCTAGGCGCGTGGGCTTCAGTAGTTGTGACACACGGGTTCAGTAGTTGTGGCTCACGGACTCTAGAGCACAGTCTCAGTAGCTGTGGCGCACAGGCTTAGTTGCTCCGTGGCATGTGGGATCTTCCCAGACCAGGGCTCAAACCCGTGTCCCCTGCATTGGTAAGTGGATTCTTAACCACTGCGCCACCAGAGAAGTCCCCAAATTAACCATTTTAAAGAGAACAGTTCAGTGGCATTTAGTATACCTGCAATGTTGTGCAACCACCACCTTCATCTAGTTCCAAAATATTTCCATCACTCCAAAGTAAAACTCCTTCCTTACCCATTAAGTAGTTTCTCCCCACTTCACCCTGCTCTCACCCCCTGGTAACCACTAACTGGTGTTCTATCTCTCTAGATAAATCTACTGTAAATATTTCATATAAATGGAATCATACAATATATGACCTTCTGTATCTGGTTTCTTTCACTTAATATAATATTTTGGAGTTATACCCACATCACAGTGTGTATCAGAACTGAATCCCTTTTTATGCCTGAATAACATTGTTTATGCATATACCCATTTTATTTATCCATTCATCCATGATGAACATGTGAACGACTTCCAACTTTTGGTTATTGTGAATTTTTTCTATAAACATTCATATACATGTACTTGTTTTGAGTGTCGGTTCTCAGTTCTTTTGAGTATACACTTAGGAGTGAAACTGCAAAGTTATATGGTAATTTTATATTTAGCTTTTTTGAGGAACTGCCAAGCTGTTTTCCACAGTGCCTGAACCAATGCAGGGGACATGGGTTCGATCCCTGGTCTAGGAAGATCCCACATGCCGCGGAGCAACTAAGCCCGTGTGCCACAACTACTGAGACTGTGCTCTAGAGCTCGTGAGCCACAAGTACTAAAGCTCACGTGCCTAGAGCCCGTGCTCTGCAACAAGAGAAGCCACCGCAATGAGAAGCCCGCGCACCACAACGAAGAGTAGCCCCTGCTCACTGCAACTAGAGAAAGCCCGTGCGCAGCAATGAAGGCCCAAGGGAGTCAAATAAATGACTTAAATTTAAAAATAAATACAATTATTAAAAAAAAAAAAAAACAGAAAAAAATCCATTATACTCCAACTGAGGAAAACCACTGAAAATGTTTTGGTGGGTATCCTTGAAAACATTTTTTCCTATGCTGAAATTCACCTTTAAAGAAAAAAAAAACAAAGATTATAATGCTTACCACATACCAGTCCCTATTCTAAATAGCACTATGTATTTTAACTAATATCACCCTCACATCTCCCCCATGATGCACTATTATTATTTTCATTTTACAAATAAGGAAACCAAGACACACAGAAGAAAATTAACCTGCCCTAGGTCACTTGGATCATAAGCGGCAGAACCACCCGGCAGTCTGACCCCATAGTTTTGTGCGGTTTTTTTGCAGGGGTTTTTGGAGGGGGGGGTTATTTTTGGCTGCATTGGGTCTTCGTTGCTGCGTGCAGCCTTTCTCTAGTTGCAGCGAGCGGGGGCTACTCTTCATTGTGGTGCACGGCCTTCTCATTGCGGTGGCTTCTCTTGTTGCAGAGCACAGGCTCTAGGCACGCGGGCTTCGGTAGCTGCAGCACGCGGGCCCAGTAGTTGTGGCTCGTGGGCTCAGTAGTTGTGGCTCACGGGCCCTAGAGCGCAGGTTCAGTAGTTGTGGCGCATGGGCTTAGCTGCTCCGCGGCATGTGGGATCTTCCTGGACCAGGGCTCAAGCCCGTGTCCCCTGCATTGGCAGGCGGATTCTTAACCACTGTGCCACCAGGGAAGTCCTGTGCTTTTAATACTATATTATAATGACTCTATACCGCCTCCAAAAAAAATTGACCATTGCATACCTATATACCATTTGTAATCCCCTAGTATATTATGAATATCTTTCCATTCCAATGACTTTCTTAAAATCCTGAAATTGTGGGACATATACTACATATTTTGATATACTGATTTTTTAAAGCTATATATAAAATATCAAATTTGAAGAAATCCTTAACATTAATATTCTGTTATGAATAATCCAATTCTTGAAGCTAGTCTAGGCCAAAATACTCTAGAATTCCACCCCTACAAAAATTCATCTTTAAGAAACTCCAGAGCATATCTATTTCATGATCACATGCTTTTAAACTCCTCAAATACCTGTCACCGTTTCTTTCTCTTTCTCCTCGCTCCCCTTTCTTAAAAAAAATCCCTCAAAGCACCCAGCATACCACTGGGCATTCATAGTAGGCACTCAATAAATATTTATTGATAGACTGGCTAGACAATGCTATGTTGGATAGAGATCATGCAGAAACAATGGTCATCTTGTGAGAGTGAATGCAGCTGGACCTCCTTTCTCTCATCAGGAAACCGCATGGATACCCACAAAGCAGTCCATCCAGATAATGCGCAGTGACACACCACTAGAGAAACAGCTAACACTGCCACTCACTTTGCGTAAATGCTGAACTTTGACTGCACTGAGGTCAATAAATACACAAACAGGCAAGGGACAAACCAAGAGAATTTTTTTTAAAGTGGGGTGAGGTGAGAATCCTAGTAACACACAAATGACAGGCAAAAACAAAAATCCTAAAGGGCTTGCTACACGCAGTCCTAGCCAATTCCAAGTGCTCTGTGATGTGTGTCACACCACAGGGCGTGCCCAGGTCCTGGGCATTTGGCCTTAGAGCAGCCCCCTGCAAAGAGGGAAGGCAGCTCCCGATGAGCCTCAGATTTCAAAGTCTGGCTAATCCTCGTGGATTGAGAATCATGATGGTTCAAACTTTGAATACAGAATTTTTATAGCATATAACATTTAAGTAACATTCTTTGTGAATTTTCAGATCCTTATCCATGAATAAAGGGAATTCAGTTTAAAAAATAGTAACCTATATATTTTTTCTGAATCTAGAAGGCCAGGGCACTAGAGATAACATAGGTACTACACTTTGACATGCAAATTACTGGAAACACTTGAAACATGAGCAAATACTGCCTAGAAAGGCAGGGGAGCTTGAAGACCACACTCCCATTTGTAAGGGAAATAAAGGTGGTTTCCAAGAAAAGAGACCAAATTCCCAGACTGTATGATAACTGAAGCAGACACCTCAGTAATGTGCAAAGTCTCTACTTTTGTCTTCTACATATACTTAGTATGAGGGCTCCAAATGTGAGCTTGCCTGCTTGTTAAAACAAAAACAGAGAGGATTATTCTCCTAAGGCCTACTTTGTGAGTGAAGATAAAGACTTGTAACAAGAGGGAACAAATAATCCAAGAAGGAAAACAAACAGAAAGAGTCTGGAAGAAAGTAGAAAGAAACAAGTGTGTCAAGAGGATAATTTACAGGAAATATGTGATATTTAGAACAAATGAATAGATAGGTGGGTGGATGGGAAGGAGGGAGGGAAGGAGGAAGACGAATTGAAGCTATACAAAGCTTTTCATCAAACAGTCCATACTTTCCAAAGCCGCATACAAATCCGCACTTCAAAGAATGGTGAGGAAAACTCACAGAATCTAGCAAGTTCAGGGAATCCTGTTATTAGCTTCAAGATGAAAAAATATATAGAAGTGATTAATAATGCCCTTCAGAAGAATATAAAAACAGCATAATTTCAATCTCACGAAACTAACTTGGCTTGGTGGGGGGGGGGGGTCTCTACCAAAATGAGCCATCTATTTAAAGCAGGAGAAAAAGCTAGGCTAGACTAATCAAAACCACTTTCACTGTTCCAGAATCAAGTTGACAGCACTAATTATGAACTCAGTGTTTTTTCCTCATTTTGTACAGAACGTCAGTTATATTTAAGGAAAAACAAATTGTTTTAGAACTGAACAAATGGTACAGTTATCCCTTCAGGTTCTAGGTTCCTATGTTTTCACAGCTGTCACATTTTTACACCACTGTACAGAGCAGCTTACCCTTTCTCCTCCCAGATGTCGACATACAAATGAACTCCGCTTATTCATTCTGTCAACTATTCAAATAAACAAATTACTTAAACATAAAACAGGGTACCGTGATTGCATCTGACAATTTCATTTTTAAATATATAATACTTTTTGATGTTTTTCTCAGATTGAGCATATAATCAGGATTGTACTTTTTCTTCTGTCCTTATTTCACTTTGTTGCCTAAAAGACTGATCAAACAAGCTAACAGAACACAGTTACCTCTTCGAGATCATGGTAGTTCACCCCAAAGAGCACTGATCTCAAGCCCCGAGAAGTTGCCATACTTCATGCCTTGTAAAATTGTGAAATAAGTTGAAATTGTGAAATACATTGGAAAAGTGTGAAATAAGATACAGCAGCCTGTTAAGACCAAAACAGGAATACTAATTCATTAGGAATATTTCTCTACACACCGCTAACATTTGCTAATTCTAGGTAATATATACGTGGGTTTGTGCTTGTTTTATTACTTTTAAACTTTTCTGGATATACATAGAGAAAATAAATCTAAGTCTAATGTTCGAGGTTTCTAGCTGGGTTGACTAGATTAGTGTTTCTTCAAGTGTGATGCTGGAGCAGCAGCAAAGCATCACCTGGGAAACTGTTAAAAGCGTAAATTCTTGGGCCCCGCCCCAGGCCCACTCAATCAGAAACTCTCAGGGTGAGGCCCAGCAATTTGTGTTTCAACAAACCCTCTAGGTAATTCTGATGCACACGTTAAGTCTGAGCACCATCTGACTAGGTAGAAGATCTTACCATTCACCCTGAACAGAAAACAAGAGAAGCAAGCTGGGGCAGAGGAGATAATCAGGATAAATAAAGAGCCTTTGTGCTTTACCAACTTACCTTCTTTTTCCTCCTTCCTGCCACACCCCTAGGTGGCCACTGTCTGCCTTCTAACTCTCCCAGATAAATTTATTTAGCACTCATGAATTTATGCTTCTTAGTCTGTTTACATTGTACTTTATTTTTAAATCTCTCAATTCTCAGCTCAAAATATACATTACAATTACCTGGGAGAATGTTTTAAAAATACTGATGCCCACTGCTTCCACCGTATGAGGACAAGCGAAGAGAAGGCAGCAACCCGGAAGGGGGTCCTCGCCAGAACCGACCCTGCCATGCGACACCCTGATCTACAACCTCCAACCTCCAGAACTGGGAGAAGTAAATGTCTGTTGTTTATTTAAAAAACAAACAAAACTGATACCCAGGTCCTATCCCATACCAATTAAATCAGATTTTCTGGGGCTAGGGACTGGCCAAAAGTATTTAAAAGCTCCCCAGGCAATTCTAGTGTGCAATCAGCAGAAAACCACTCAGTCTAAATGAAAGTTTTGGTCTCTATTTGATATATTTCCAAGTATGATGAGGAAAGTACTTGTATCAGAATCACCAGGGGCACATTTCTCAAAATGATAGTTAAGATAATCTTCAATGATACATACATATGACCTTTTTAAAAAATAGCTATGCATTTACTTTTACAGGTTTGTTTTTTTTTTTTTTGCAAGTGATATGATTTCCACATATGGCAATGAGAATTTCATTTTAAAATGCTTCCATTTTTTTAAAGTGTGCCAACTTTTTAAAAAACTAAATAAGAGAATAGCACCAGGGATGGGGCAAACATTGCAAACATGCTAAGGGAACAAAAAAGTGTGGTTAACCTTGACCAAAGTGCTTGTTAAAGATACAGATTCCTGAGGCCTACCCCCGCAGTCCTCAGGATTTTACATTTTTATCAAGTGCTCCCAGGTAATTCTTATTCACTAAAGCTTAGAAATGCTCTAGTTAAGAGGTATTTGAGCCTTTTGCCACTAGGCAGAGAACAAGTTTGGATGTCAAAGGGAACACTCTCATTCCATTCATTTCACTACCACCACTTCCTCGTCTCACAGGATGAGCCCAGCTACACCTGCCGGGTGAGGAAGAAGCAGTCCCTAGGTGAAGAGCCATCCTGACTTCCCATTCCGTCCCTTTACTGCAAGTCTCTCGGAAGCCAGAGCTCATTCTAATTTTGCTCTCTTCTTCTCACCTGTACATCCTCCTCAGCAACAGCCCTATGCCTTGAGCATTGCCACTCCAACAGACTACCTCTCGTCCCGCGCTCATTCACCTCTCCAGCTACGCTGTGAAGCTAACGCTTCTGAAATGTCACAAAATATTGACATAATCTAATCGCCCCAGGTTATATTTGTGCTCTCAGTTTCCGATGGTAAGCATTCTCTATCCATTCAAATTGAAGTTGTTTTTAACTACTTGTCTATTGTAGCTTGGAAACAAGTCACCCCACTAGACAGAGGACTGAGAACAGGTTTCAGTTCACCTAGCAACTCTTATCCATTAGTAGTAGCCAGTGGTTCTCGACCTTGACAGCACATTAGCATTAACTGGGGAGCTTTTAAAACTCTCCACATGGAGGCCGCACCCCAGCCCCAATTAAATCAGAATCTCCGGGGGCGAGGGTGAGACCAGGTATCTCTCCCTCCACCCCCTTAGGCTTCTCAGGTGATGCCAACATGCAGCCAAGGTTGAGAACCACGGAGCTGGGTTCAGCTAGCAAGGTTACCAGGACAGGCTTAGAAGCAGTCTGCCATGGGCGGGCAACGCTCTTGCCATTACTGCGTGAGATTCACTTAGCCAGATACAGGAGACTGACACGACAGAGACTTCTGAGGACAAAAATTCCAAGTCCCAACACTGATATTTAAATATAAGTTCAAAGCATATTTAAATACAAGTTCAAAGTTCAATACCATACAGCACAAACAATTTCAATTGTTTTTGGAGTATCTGTGATACAAATCCCTTCCATCTTCCTTATACTCAGTAAAATTAGATCTATTAATTCAACATCCTGGACAGACTGCAGTCTAATATACTGTAAATCTTTTGAGTACGTGGAACTCAGATTTTAAAACCTATTTTGTAATAAATAGGCCACACAAAAATTTACTATACAACATCAAGTGAAAAGTATACTCTTAAAAAAAGTAATAACATTCATTTTACTCTTGGTGTGACAAAGAAATGATGTTTAATTTTAGGAAGCTACAGTTCTTCTAATAAATGAAAACCTGGTAAAGAGAGTCACAGTTGTATCCACTTCCTGCCATAAATGCCAACAGCAAGTACATCCAATTTCAAGTTCCTCTGAAGCCAGTGGGTGGGCAGAAAAAAATCATAGCCAAAATGGGAAACACATGGCATTCATTCTTTGAAAAAAAGTCAGCAGTGGATTACAACCAGGAGGGGAAGCCATCTGTCACAAGAGAAGGAGGTGGCAGTAGCTATCAAGGACTAAAACATGCCACCTCAACCGGGGCAGGGTCAAGTCTTAGATTTTAATTCCAGCTAACTCTTGTAATAAGCAACAGTTTTCAAAATTATTAGTGTCAAATTATGGATGGAATGTGTAAGAAGAAGAAAAATCTACCAACACAGTTCAATTCTACCAACACTGTTAACTCTTACCTTGCTATGAGGAAGAGCAACAACATAGGAGATGGAAATCACACACACGTAAAAATCAGAACAAGTCAACACCTGGACAAATTCCATTTCCTCTAGTATAAAAAGGACTGGCAGTTTTATCTGCGCTGTATTTCTAGCCTATAAACACTGGCCCAACATGAAAAAGGGGAGCAACTTTCCGAACAGGAGAGTAAAAGTGAACCCAAGTCAAAAATCACCTTTGCCACTGCCCCACCCTTCACCTAGCCCTCCAGCCACCCTAGCCACGCCCAAGCCCTGCAGAACACTGGAGCTCCTGCTTTGGGCTCCACCTTTAAAAAGGTAAACTCTTTGGGCAACTTCAAAGATTCGAAAAAATAACCTTACTGAAGTGTCAGGCCTATCTTCTCTACGGTGCTAAACCCACTAAAATTGGTTTCAGACACAGTAGGCTTCTAGGCTTCAAAGGATCCCAACAGTGAGTATCAGTTACCATCATTTTTAAATCTCAAAATACAGGTGATGTTTAATTCAGATAAAGTGTAGCCACTAGACCTCTATTTACTGAAAGCTGCATTTTATACTGTCGTCAGAATGTATAAAAGCTGTTTCTGAATACGATACAATATTTGTGAAATTATAATTGGTCACACTAAGTCCAGTTTAGTCCCTCACTTGCTAACATTCCTTCCCTCATTCTAGTGGTTTTTGAAACCTCACTTCCTCCCCTCAGAGCCTTCTTCCCTAAAAGGAAGACAGTTGATTTCCTCTAGAATAGATTCATCTAAATATCCAACTACTGGTGATTCAATTTTTTTCAGACTTTGGCATACAAAGCCATATTTATTCTTTTCTTTAAAACGCCATTACATTTTCTAATTAAAACTCATCTGCGTCAACAAAAGTTTAATTTTTAATATAATCGACTTGGGAGGTATACCTTCTGCTCCTTAAGAACAAAATAATAAACGTTTATGATGACGGCGAAGAACACAGTTACTCTCTACCAAGGTAATAGTTGTTATTCTAATTATACCAAAAATTAGACAATACGGTCCAGAAATGACCTTCACTATCTCAAAAGTTCAATAAGGAGGACGTCAAGAAGTAGATCATCTCAATCAACAAACCTCTGGGAAAAATCTACGGAGTCCAACGAACAAAAAAGTTCAGGAATCATGAAGCAATCAATGTTGATTTCTTCATTCTACTCCTCAATAACATTTTGAGCAACTACAGCATAAGGCTACTTCCCTCTTTTCCTGAAACGATTAACGCAAATGTGAAGAATGCACTTAGTGTCCTGAAGTGTCCTATTTGTTTCTTCTTCCTGACCATCTGGTACAGTAGGAAGGAGCACAGACGTGGAGCTCAACTTCTGGGCTTGAGGCCCGCCTCTGCCACTTACCTGCTCTGTGACCTCGGGCAAGTTACGTATTCTCTCTAAGCCTCTGTTTCCATATCAGTAAAATAAAAATAACAGTACCTACCTCCATAAGATCGTTATGATGATTAATAGTACAGGCAGAGCACATAAAATGGGGCCTGCTTCTTAGCAAACTCTATACAAGCTATTACTACTCTGAGTAGTAGTAGCCGTTAGTTATCACTACTTACTCTGTTGTCTAAACCAGACGTCAGCAAACTTTCTCTGTAGAGGGCCAGATTAAATATTTCAGGTTTAAAGGACCATATGGACTCTGTCACAAATACCTAACTATACTGTTGCAGTGGGAAAGCAGACATAGACCATACACAAATAAATAAGCAAGCCTATGTTCCAATCAAACTTTATGTATGGAAGCTGAAGTTTGGATTTCATGTAATTGTCACATTCACAAAAACTACTCTTCTTTTCATTTTTTTTCAATCATTTAAAAATGTAAAAACCATTCTTAGCTTGCAGGGGATGTATGAATCCTCTGGACATGATTTGGCCCACAGACTGTAACATAAAACCCCTGTTGTAAATCAATGCATCTTAAATGCCAGTCCGTGACCAAGTTTCCACCAATCCTTAATAAAATCGTCACTGTAAACTTAAAAGCTATATTTTCTTGGTAAGGACTGTTCTTTACTCTGTAATTATGCAATTCCAACTCCTCTGGTGTTACAGCGTTTTTCCTCTTATAAAATGATACTGAGAGTATGAGGTCATTTATCTTTTTAAATTGTCTTTACTTGACAATCCCATGCCAGGTCCACCCCCCTACTTTTTTGAGGGGCGTGGGGGGGGTGGTTGTTGTTGTTGATTTCTTATTTTACTGGTGTGTGAACGCCAAGCCTAGGAATCATTAACCTAAAGCTTTCTGCCTAATCAAAACAGAGAGGTAGTGATATGTGTCACTGACACCTGCGGATAGCTAAACTAACCAAATTACAACTTTACCATCTGCTAAGCTGTTCACCTGAATCTCTTTTCTCGGCCCTTTCTCTTAACTTAATGTTGACTCCTTCCCAGAAGCATTGGGATCCTATGATACTTCCCTTCTTGTATTTCCTCCTCCAACTAAAATATTCACATTTAATAAATGACTATGTACATGTTAATTTTTCAATAAATATTTTAAACAAGTATCTGCATTTCACTCAGTTGTTCTTAGTTGAAAATGCCACAATGACATTTTATTTGGCTTTGTAACCAGAAAGACCAAGATCTGTCACTTCCCAGATACGAGATGTGAACAGATTACTCTCTTGATTTTTAGTTTCTTCACCTATAAATGAGGACAGTATCACTTCCCTACAGGATTTTTGTTAGAATTAGAAAATAACATATGAAAGAATCTAGTATGGCATTTGTAAATGCTCTAAAGTAGTTATTAACATGTTCATTGGGTTTCTACAGGAGGTACTCAGAGATGTATTTGACAAGAGTGTCACTGTAAGACTTAATTTTCACTGACAAATCTACTACACTATTTTTAAAGGTACAGTAGATGATATATAAAAACCAAAGAGAGCACCACATGTAACGCTACATTTTTAATGGCAGTGAAGTAATAAGAGATAATGTGAGCAAAGAGCACTTTTTAGTGACATATATTAATATTTATATAAAAATTTCAGCTAGAAAAAAGTAACAGCACAGAAATAAATAGTTTTAAATAAACACAAGTAAATATATACATTCTGTGTTGTCCATCCTCAAGAATTCTCCACTGTTTTGCAAAGGTTAAGTCTTCTTCATACAAAGTCACATAGTTTAAATTATTTACAGAGAGTTTTGGGTCCAACTAACTAGCCAGAAACTCCTTACCACAGAGATAAAACAGAGCAGTAAAAAAACTATTTCCAGCAATATTACATTCCTTTTGGGAAAGCACTCTATAATTCATGGATGAGTCATTGTGGAAATAAAAATGTTAAATAATGAGTAAGACTGTAACTGAAAATCCTGAGAGCTAATTACCCTACTCAAAGGTCCTGGTAACTCCTTCAGGAATATTAAGGCTACACTGGTAATAATTAGTTATCCAAATGAAACTTATTATCCATTGTGACCCACTTTCTAGAAAAACTGTATAGGTCCCATGCTACTGCTTCCCTCCTCACAGCAGATTATAAGATACATCCCATACTTCAAAAAATGTTCTACAACATTCTTTGTATTTATGAAATACGAGACTTGGTTCCAATTGACACTGATTGCTCTGTATACCTATTATGGCATTTAGTCTTGTCCATAATTTTATACATATTATCTCCTTTAATCTCATTTAATTATCACAACAATCAAAAAAGCATTTTCTCCATGTGATAACTGATGAAACTCACAAGAAAGCTCTTTGCTCTTTATATGCAAGCACTGATTTTATGCTGCCTACCTTGGAAAGGACATCAATAGTCAAGTATTTCTCATTCCCAGAAGGGCCTACCTTGGTTATGTGAATCAGTCTTGAACCAGGGCATTAAATCAAAGTGAAGAGATTCTTAGAGAGAATTCCATTAGGAAAACTGACAAAAACAAATCAAATAACTGGTGGGACTTCCCTGGTAGTCCAGCAGTTAAGACTCCGCACTCCCAATGCAGGGGGCCTGGGTTCCATCCCTGGTCAGGGAACTAGATCCCGCATGCCGCAACTGAAGGTCCCACATGCCACAACGAAGATCCTGCACGTGGCAACGAAGATCCCATGTGCCGCAACCAAGACCCGGCACAGCCAAATAAATAAGTTTTTTTTAAAATCAAATAACTGTAGAAGTAAGAAAGAATCTCTAGAGACCACCTTGTCCAACCCTCTAGGGTTTACAGATGAGAAAACGGCTCCAAAAAGATTAAACCATGTACCCATGGTCACACACCTAGTTACTACTGACTGGCAGAGCCAGGATCAAAATGAGAATGCAAGTCTCCTTTTTTAGAATCAGTGTCCTATCCACTACACCAGTGATTCCCAAGCTCATTAGACCCAAGGCCACCCTTCCCCTTCTTATAACAAGTATTTTGTAATGTGCCCTTTACTATCTTAAAATAAAATTCATAGATAATAAGCCTACCCTCACATGAAATCCACAAATATTAATATAATGCTCTGTGAAAGAAAGATAAGGAGTTTTATAATAAAATAACATGTATTTTAACATGTGAAATGCTGACATGGGCATGTGCAGAGAGAGGCTGTTTGGTGGATGCATTGGTCAACAATGCAATGTTGCTGCTTATGTCATTTTCTAAAATAATAAAAACTCTACATAAAGTTCCAAACAAAACAAAGTTATGATCTTCCATCAACTTACACAGTAGTCCCAATGCTAGAAAATTCAATGTACACTACAGCTATTCAAAATGATGCTAATGTATTCATGCACATTTATGTATATAGTTAGGATCTAGGCTCAGGTCATTATAAACAGATTTCTCATCTATACAAATTTTTGGCAAGACGTTTGAAAATCATATGGAATAAGGGAGAATTTTTCAATGCAGGGCTATCCTAAGCATTTCAGGGTATCTAGGAATCCTGGGCCTTCTCTACCCTAAATCCAAAAACTGCCTTCTGCATCCAAATTATGCTTCCTGCCAATGTTCCCAAAACTTTCCAACAACTGAGAACAACAAGTACCTATCACCAAAAATACCAAGAGAAAGTCAGGAATCTGTCCACTACCATTTAAGTAGATTCTCTTTTGACTGCTTCGTTTCTTGAAAATGCTCTGTACCATGGGGAGCATGTTTTCTCAGAGAAACAAGAAATATACCTCATGAAATTACAGGATAGGAAAGGTTGGAACTCATTAAGTATGCTTCTCTCCTAAGAATGTGGCACCTATGCTAAGTGCCTATGCCCATGAAGAGCCATGTGGCTCTCAGAATAAATTACTCAGATTATCAAATCTATGAAAGATAATTAAAACTAAGAACATTTTCTGAATATATTCTTCTAGTTTCTCAGTAGATTTTATATCCTACACAACAACAGTTTTCACTTAGCTCCCCAAAAAATGTTTTTCTTTGAAATAGAGTGAATGCTGTAGGGCATTTATGATGTAAACAGTGCAGCTGTGTAAAAATAAATAAAAATACTATGCTTAAACAAAGATTTATCTGTGAACGGCTAATCAAAGCAGATTTGCTTTCATTTTAATACCATTATCTCAGACCAACAACAGGAATGATACTGGTGTACAAAGAATAATATATATAAATACCAGTCCAAAAGTCTTTACAGATGGTATGTAAGTCATCTATAACATACCATTATTTATATTTTTTTGACAATGAAAATACCTGAATTACAGACACATATCTCTTCCTAGATTTCACAAAACACAGAAGGAGAACTCAATATAAATAATGAAGAAACTGGGGCTTCCCTGGTGGCGCAGTGGTTGAGAGTCCGCCTGCCGATGCAGGAAACACGGGTTCGTGCCCCGGTCCGGGAAGATCCCACATGCCGAGGAGCGGCCGCTGAGCCTGCGCGTCCAGAGCCTGTGCTCCGCAACGGGAGAGGCCACAACTGTGAGAGGCCACAACAGTGAGAGGCCCACGTACCACCAAAAAAAAAAAAAAAAAAGAAACTTAACCTGAAAAAATATTTCTCAGTTATACTGTTAAGGACACAGTTCTTCATCACAAGATTTTACAGCACAGAGGAAAATTTAAGAGATTAACTTGTCCAAATCCCTGCTCTAAGGCAAAAAAATGTATTGTGTGATAAACCAGTGGGTGACAACCTCTCATCGTATCTTATGCTGGCAGTATCAGAAAATAAAAATACATATTTTCTCTTTTCTTTTACCGTTCAGAGAATTTAAAAACCAAATCAAGATGAAACATACAAAATAATAGGCCTAAACATTCACAAGGTAACTTTAGCAGAAACCAGCACATATCGTGGGCTCTCCACTCAACAACAGCTCCCTATTTTAAGTTTAATGGGTATTCCTCAAGCACAAACTAGGTAATTAAAAAGTTACATAAAATTTTCCATGAGAATGGCTTAAGACGCATTGCCTGCCAATATTCTTAGTCTTTAAAATTGAGCTCTCCTTCAGAATTTTACAATACTTTCTAATAGTGAAGCAATAGTAATACAGATTCCCACTGTCAAGGAATTCTTGATGATTTGCTCTCATTTTCAGGGCAACAAATTATAATGTTCAAGCACTGCTCACAAGTCAATTTTTAAAGTATGCAGTAGTTCTTGAAGAATTTAAGTCCTCCTTTATTTAAGGTTATGGATATTAAATGGATCCCGGAGAGTGAACAAATTTAAAAATCACAATTACAACCAAAAATTGATCAATATATCCTTTTCCTTTTTTAGTTTCTTCACAGTAAAAACTGGGTAACTGATGAGACAAAGAGGAATCCTTACTGCAAAACATTCCATAAGGAGAATATTTACTGCTTAGCCAACTATAACTACTGGCTAAGACAGCCCACCCAAGGCACCACTCTAATGACAGAAAAATATATGCCATTAACAAGCAGCAACAAGAAGAAAACACTGGCTCTTTTGACCTTTTTCAACTTGTTGCTATTCCTTTCACTGATGTTTCTACTAAGGGGTACACTATGTATTTCTAGAAGTCTATTATCCTCCTATTCATTATACCCTACAAAATAAGATACAGTGTGAAAAGAACAATCCAAGAGAAAATGTAAGTATTCTTTACATAGATCCTCTAAATCACTAAGACTCTTTAATGTTAATGTTAATTCAGGAGTCCAAAAATTCAAGAAAGCAATTTACCACCTTAATAGTTTTCACATTGCTTTCAGCTTTATTTCTAGTTTAAGGTCAGTTCAGCAGAAAAACACAATAATACAAAGGGAGTGTTCAACATTTGTTAAGTCAACAATATTAAATATTAAACATTAAAACTAGTATTTAAAAACAGATGGGGCCTTCCCTGGTGGCGCAGTGGTTGAGAGTCCGCCTGCCGATGCAGGGGACGCCGGTTCATGCCCCGGTCTGGGAAGATCCCACATGCCGCGGAGCGGCTGGGCCCGTGAGCCATGGCCGCTGAGCCTGCGCGTCCGGAGCCTGTGCTCCGCAACGGGAGAGGCCACAACAGTGAGAGGCCCGCATACCGCAAAAAAATAAAAAAATAATAAAATAAAATAAAAACAGATGAACACTTTCATAAGCTTGCCAGAAAAAGGGTGGCATCTCTAACCACGGTTTATATCTGAGAACGCACAACCAAAACGATTAAGGATAGATCTCAAAGCAGGAAGTTTCATTCAATGCACATGGATAAATTCATTCCAAAACTTTGAAGAAGCACCTTTCCAGCTTTCTAAAACAGCAAAGCTTTCTATTATTTAATACTGTCTGGGCTGAATTTTTTTATTAGGTTTTATCCAGTCTTTTCCCATTATTTACTATTACTGAAGAAATAGTAAAATTTCCTAAACCATGGCGAAGAAGCAAAAGCCTTGCTGATGTCAAAGACCACGACGTTTTATTACAACACAACAGATAAGAGAAGAGGGGTATTATAGCTAAAGAATAAACTAATCAAGACCCTTAATGGCAACCTCTTACCAGAGTCAGAAGACCCCAGTAAGGCCTTTAGACTTGTAGTCCCTTCTGCCTGGAACATTTCACCCCCAAGAGTCACATCATTCAGGTCTCTCTTTCTCAGAGGCATAAAGCACTTCTGCTGCACACTGAAATACAATGGCTGTCTCAGTGAGCACCATTTTAAAAGACTGAACTCAAAACCAATGATTATTCAGACTCAGGTATACGGATAAATTTTTCTCAAAATTTAAACTAACCTGTCAACTCAAAGACAATAACTGGCAATACTTCTTGCCAATGATAAAATCCGAGTTTCAAGGAAAACTCAGAATTTTGGAAAACTTGTATCTCCTGCCTGGTGAGCTTACCAATACTTGAAGACTCTTCTGATGAAATAAGAAGTGCTATTAACGAAAGAATTTTTTTAATCTGTCTAATGAAATGTGTCGACATTTGGAAGACCGACATAACTCAATGAACCAATATTTTCCAAATGACCAATATACAGTGTTACAAAAGCAGGAGAAAGCATATGTATTATTCATGTATGTCCTCTACATGTAAAAGATCTGTTCAAAGCGCAAGACAGACCAATCTATTTTAATGTAACAAAGTACGGGAAGGTCACTGATAGGATTTCAGATTCCACACTGCACTAACTGTAGGAAACTACCACTCACTGATGAAAATGTTCTAAAATTACATTATGGTTTTGATTGCACACCTTGCAGTAAAATTTACTAAAAAAATTAATTGAATTGTACACTTAAAATGGATGAAACTTATGGCATGTAAATCATACCTCAATAAAGCGTTAAAAATAAAAACTACCACTTGTCAAATTTTGGTGTGGTTTCAAAACATATCCACAGGCTTCCCTGGTGGCACAGTAGTTAAGAATCTGTCTGCCAATGCAGGGGACACAGGTTCAAGCCCTGGTCTGGGAAGATCCCACATGCCACGGAGCAACTAAGCCTGTGTGCCTAGTTGAGCCTGCACTGAGCCTGCACTCTAGAGCCCGCGAGCCACAACTACTGAAGCCCACGTGCCGCAACTACTGAAGCCCGTGTGCCTAGAGCCCGTGCTCTGCAACAAGAGAAGCCACCACAACAGAAGCCCGCACACTGCAACGAAGAGCAGCCCCTGCTCGCCACAAATAGAGCAAGCCCGCGTGCAGCAACGAAGACCCAATGCAGCCAAAAATAAATTTAAAAATATATATATATATCCACAATTATCTGAAAAGGCTTTTAAAATACTCTCGCCGGGTCTTTCCTGGTGGCGCAGTGGTTAAGAATCTGACTGCCAATGCAGGGGACACAGGTTCGAGCCCTGGCCCGGGAAGATCCCACATGCCACGGAGCAACTGAGCCCGTGCGTCACAACAACTGAGCCTGCGCTCTGGAGCCCGTGAGCCACAACTACTGAAGCCCACGGGCCTAGAGCCTGTGCTCCACAACAAGAGAAGCCACTGCAATGAGAAACCACCGCAATGCGAAGCCCACGCACCACAACGAAGAGTAGACCCCGCTCACCGACACTAGAGAAAAGCCCGCGCGCAGCAACGAAGACCCAATGCAGCCAAAGATAAATAAATAAATATTATAAATAAATAATAAAATAAAATACTCCTGCCTTTTCCAACTAATTTATATGAAGCCTGAGTTTCTTCATATACTTCAATCCAAACAACAAATTGCAACAAACCACTGAAAGCAGAAACAGATATGACAGTTAGCTGTCATCTATTAAGCCAGACATTAGACTTGCAAAGCTATTTTTCATTAAAAATGTTATTTATGTTAACATTTAATGTGTTCATTATTTTTAAATATATCAGTAAATATTTTTTGAATTTCTATTTTAGTCTCCAATATGGCAAATATTGATAGATAAACACCTACATAAACAGAAGCTACTTGAGGTTCCTTAATAATTTTTACAAGTGTACCGCATCCTGAGGCCAGCTTGAGAACTGATGCTAAAGGGGACCATACCTGAGTGCCTGAGGGCTCCTCCAATATCAGAACAGTTCCAAGGGTGGTTTCAAAGCAAAATAGGTCCTGCATATCACATGCTCTGGAAGTATATGAGCCACTAGCCACAGCTAGGGATGGTACAGTATGCGCATCAAGGCTGAATTGTTTCTCACCTTCTCAATCTACAAGGTCCACAGATGAAATTAAGCTGGACAGGTGTCATTTCAACCAAGTATTCTCCACCAATTGTCAAAATGCAACAGAACTTACCATGAGCCTATTAGGTAGGAAAGACTGCCAGAACAAACAGAAAGGGAGGTAGTTTCAGTAAGCACTACTGCTGATAATATGGAAAAATAAAAGGAACACATTTATGTTAAAGACTAACTTTCCAACTCCAGAAGGAAAAATAAATGTTTTTGGAGATGCACATGGCAGCACAGAAAGTGAGAAGAAACAGTTCATAAAAGATTTCTAATCTTGTCCTTAGGGAAGAACAGAACACTTTCAATATGAAGTTAATCATTTTCTTGCTGAAAGCACATTTCCACAGTACTTCTCTTTTTGACGAATTTACTCCAAATTCATCATACAGAGGTACCTGATTTCAATGAACTTGTTAACTAAAACAAAATAAAGGATGTCTATTAGCAAAAGTTCGTTCATGACAGGAATATAAACATTCACCTTTCTAAACGAAGAGTGACTTTCAGTAATCGAGAAAGTCACTCAAGTTATCTACCATCAAAGAGAAATACCACAAGAAAGACAGGAGACCAAGACACAGACACAGCGGGTGAGAAACCATACATAAAACATGTGCTGTTAAATGGCTTCTCTCTTCCTCTCCACTCCTAACTCCCACAAGCAGGGACATTCAGCTTGTGCGACTGAACTAACTAGATCAGTACAATTTCCAACATTAACAAGCAAACATATAACAACATCCCTGTGCCTGTACCTGAGGTCACAGTCACTAGTCTCTTATCTGCAAATGCTTATGAAAAACTTCTCAAATAATGAAAACTAAATTCACCATTTCTTACCCTTAATCTAGTTCTACCTTCTAATCTCTAACCATTTATCATCAATGGCAAAAACATTTCCTCAGTCTCAATACCACAGTTCATCGCAGTCTTCTCTCTTGCCATCACAGTCTATATCCAAATATCTCTTTGAAAATACTTCGTGGATGTGCACCTCCTTCCCCATTCCTTTTACCCAAATAAATCCAGGCCTCCTGCAAGGAACTCATTCGCTTTCCCTGCCTGCCTTCTTTCAATCTGCTCTGCAGACGAGCAATGAAAGCTGCTCCTAAACAATTTTTTTGGTTATGTCTTTCATTCCCTTGTTCGAGAACACCCTAGGGCAACTAACTTCCTGTTACTTTCTTCAAATTCTTCTTTGAATAAGTCAGATTAAGAAAGAAAAAAGTTACACACTTTTAAAGGATGAATTAAATTATACCTCAATAAAGTTGTCATACAGGGAGAGAGGGAGGAAGCTAGGCCAGGAGCGGCAAAAGAGGGTGAGAGGAGGGGGAACTCTTTAAATGGCTGCCGGAGAAGTCACTGCAGGCACCCTGCAGAGCTGAAAGGCCAGGAGCACCCACACAGCTGTCAGAGGCATCGGGCCTCCCAGGAACCAATTCCAGTGACGGTCAAGCACTGGACTGTGAAGCTGACTCTTGCATCAAACGGATACAGCTTTGTTAGAAAACGCATTCCTCCATGGAGCCAGAACGTAAAACCTTCATGTCTGTACTCATTTTTCCAGTACTGGCTTTCCAAAAAAAATACCAAAGAAGAAAGAAAGGGGAAAAACTTTCTTCTTCGTGGCTGCCCGTCGAAACACAGAGTATAACTAAAATGCCACACGTCTCTCCTTTAGAGTTCCCACAACCACTTGTTATAAAGCATGGTTTCCAGGCCCCTCCAATACTCTTCCGGGCAAATAGAGCACTGGTAACATGATAGCAAGTTCCAGGGGCAGCATGATTTTAAAAAGTAAAATGGAACTATGACCTCCCTTGATCAATATTAGTGTAACTAAAAAAAGCAAGTTCATTTTCTGGTTTCTTTTGCACGAAAGAATAAAAAATGGGTTTCCCAACTCATATCTAAGCTGCTATCTTCATAGATTCTGTAAATTAGCAAACCCATAAAACCAATTCTATCACTGAGATGAAATCACACACTAGACCACACTGCAAAATGTACCAGAGGGGAAAGAGAGACTGCAATCCTCTGGCAACTTCTCTTACTTCCTCACAAATAAGCCCTGTCAGGTATCTGTACAACAGTTTTTATTAGATTCACTGGATCATCTTGCATAATACTCCACTACATCCCAGGTAAGCAAATTTACCAGCTCTACAAGAAGCCAATTTCCCACACGCATTTATATACCTTCGCACATGAAAAATCCAACGGATGGGTAGCTTATATTTCTATAAGCCACACATGAACAAATTTTGCTTCTCAAAATGACTGTTAACTCCCCAAAAGGAGCATATCTATCTCACATTTGACTTAATTTTCTCAGGACATTCTCCACAGTGCCTCTAACACATGCCATTTCTGGAACGCCAGAAAAGATCAAATCTATCTGGAAAAGAGACTAGAATACCGATTTATCCACAATACTCTGAATAATCATTCATAATTCATCTCTGTGTTAAAACGGGATTATCAAAAAGAAAAGTTAAACAAAGAGTCCAAGACAGAGATCCCAGATTTTGAAATCAGACTTTAAATGACAGTGAAACAATTAGCAACCTCATGAAAAAGTTTATTTAAATTCAAATAATAATGGCTTTCACCATGTAACAAATCAAGGTACAACCTAAAATTATTAAAATGTTAACAGTCACGAGTGTCCAAACAGTGAGAACAAATGACAAAACAAAGATTTACAGAGAGCAAGTCTCTTTTTTAATTTCTGAACTTCAAATTCTCTTGATCCCTAAATAAATAAAATCAAAAAATCAGAATCCTGAATAAAATCAAACTCCAAGAGCAAAAAAATACAAAAAGCAAAACATTAAACTCACTTGCCATACTGGAATAGTTTTTTAAAGGTACTCTGATCACACAAAACTCCAATGAAAGTGGTTTAAAATAATTATTTTAAAAATAAGCTTCCAACTAAACATGCAGGAATATTACACGACACAATAACCAAAAAGAAGTATGACAGTATCTTTATTAGATGCTGGTTAGAATAAAATTTAAAAGTATAAATCATCCGAAGCCTTAGCTTTGCAATTCACCAAGCTCACAGCTGGACTTTATTCTTCATCAAGTGAGCACACCAAAAGCCTTCCTCGGGCTTCCCTGGTGGCGCAGTGGTTGAGAGTCCGCCTGCAGAGGTAGGGCACAAGGGTTCGTGCCCCGGTCCGGGAAGATCCCACGTGCCGCGGAGCGGCTGGGCCCATGAGCCATGGCCGCTGAGCCTGCGCGTCCGGAGCCTGTTGCTCCGCAACGGGAGAGGCCACAGCAGTGGGAGGCCCGCGTACCGC